>NC_133664.1:72943169-73068392 GCF_037893015.1 Macrotis lagotis | reverse complement strand
TACTGTCTTGTTCCATTCTCCTTTATATCAGACTTTGCATATATTATATTCCCAACTTTGAAAAATTCTTTTACCACCCCCACCTCATTTTAAATTACTGTTGTGCCAAGACAAAGATAAAGTGAAGCACATTAGTAAAATTAAAACTTGCCTGAAGTCTTTTGGCACTCTGTAGTTAATGACTACCGGTTTGACCAGAGTAAGTGCATTTATTTCTTGGAGTATAACATGGAGAATTCTTGGGTTTTTATCTTTGCAAAAAAGTAAATAGATATATTTTATGTAGTTAAAAATAAGTATTTCTAAGACTGTTAGGAGGCATTATATCTTGCTTTTTCTGGGTGCTATAAATAAGAGTAGCTTTGCTTTATAATGTTTTCACATTTGCATAATGTATGTCCTCTAGTTTCATTATAAACTCAAAGCATTGATGTAGCACTCAAGAAAGAGAATTAAATTATGAAATGTCAAATATTTTGAACAATAACCTGAATGTTTTTATTTGGGTTCATATATTTCTTTTGAGTATAACAAATTATGAGCTTCAAAGCAGTCCCTTACACAGAATGGGCACAATTTAGTTACATTCTTCAAACAATTTATTAGGTGTCTTTCATTTATCATTGCATGACCTTTGCTAGGTATAGACAGCATAAAAGACATAGTATTTTTAGGGTCATGGACATGAGTAGCAGTCTGACTAAACCTAAGGACATCTTCTTAGTATAATGTTTTTGAGAGGAAACTAGATGTTGTAGAGGACAGAGCATTCACCCAAGAGTCAGAAAAACTATTCACATAGCTGCAGACACTTATCAGCTGTGTGACCTTAGGTACTTAAGAACCCCCCCCCCCCCCTTTCCATACCCATAAAATGAGGATGATAGTGTTCATTTCTCAGAGCTGTTGTGAGAATCAAATAAGATAATATTTATAAAGCACTTGGCCAAGGAGTTTCACCCATAGTAGGTGCTTATTCCCTTAAAATATAAAATAAATTATATAGGATTATAGCAAAACCAATTATATTGAAATAGTTACATTTCAATAAATTTTGTATAATTTTAAAAGACTTGTGATGGAAAATACCATCCACATCCAGAGAAGGAACTATGGAGTTTAAATGCAAACCAAAGGTAACCATCTACAATTTTTTAAGAGTTGTATTATGATTTTTTTCCCATTTCAATTTCATTCTTCTTTTAAGATATGGATTTTAATATGGATTTATAGTTAACATAGTTATATACTTGTCTAACCATATTAGATGGTTTTCTGTCAAAGGGGGAGGGGAAAGAAAGGGAAGGAGGGAGGGAGCATAATCTTTCCAAAAGAAATGATTGCTTAAAATTATCATCACATGTATTTGGAAAAACAAACAAATAATATGTGTGTGTGTGTGTGTGTGTGTGTATGTATGAGACAACTACACATAGAAAATGTGGGATGTATTTAGGGAATTGTGAAAGATCTGGTTTAAGAAAGGTGAATTGCATACAGAAGTTCTGGAAAAGTTAAGTTGTAACTGAATGGAAAAGGAGCTTTTGATAACTTGAGTAAGCATCCTATCTGAACTATACATTCTTTGTTTTTTGTTTTTTTTTTTTTAATTTTTTTTTTAGGTTTTTTTTTTACAAGGCAAACGGGGTTAAGTGGTTTGCCCAAGGCCACATAGCTAGGTAATTAAATGTCTGAGACCGGATTTGAACCCAGGTACTCCTGACTCCAGGGCTGGTGCTTTATCCACTATGCCACCTAGCCACCCCTATGACCTATAATGTAATGGAATGAATGGGGGAAAGATGAAAGGTCAGGTGAAGAGACTGTTTCCAGTGTTCGAGATAAGAAATTATATCCTACATTAGCATGCTCACAGTTAAAATTAAAAGGAGATTGTATATAAAATGAGATTGCAGAGTACAATCTATAAAACAATTGTTTTTGGTTGGTCAGACAGAGGGAAGAGTTAAAGGTGACACTTTTTACACATGGATAAATGATAGAATGGTGGTGTTCCATTTATGAATGAATGAATAAAATATTTATTGCATGATTACTATATTATAGGCATTATGTCAGAAAGATATAACTATGTATAAAGAAGACACTCCCTACCTTCTTAGAAATTGGGTTTTTACTGAAGGAACCAACACATAAAGATGGCAATTGGTGTCATTGCACAGTTGTTTGACACATCCTTTCCAGAAGCAGTAGTAGTCATGCTTGAATGATTATTCTCAAATCTATCAAAGGCTGGAGGAACTAAGAGAGAAAGGTATGCTCAGTGGTGGAGCAAGAATACTGGGGGGGGGGGTAACGTGGAGGGTCCATGTAATGGGAATGCTTAGGTTTGAAAGAAATTTTTTTATTGAATTTTTTTATTGAATTTTTTTAATCTAATTAGATTTTTTTGGGGGGGGGGATAATTTAGGAATTACTAAGGCTCCCTTATACAGGATGGGCATAATTGAGTTCCATTCTTCAAAGCATTTATTAGGTGTCTTTATTCACCATTGCATGACCTTTGCTAGATATAGACAGTATAGAGAAGTAGCATTTTTAGGGTCATGTACATGAATGGCAGTCTTAGTATAATATTTTTAAGAGGAAACTAGAAGATGTGGAGGATAGTGCATTTGCCCAAGAGTCAAAAAAAAAACCTATTCAAACATAGCCTAAGGGTTCAGTTTAGAATTGCTACCTGTGGAAATAGGGAAATTTAGAGGAAGGGCAGGTTTTGTGGCAAAGATGAATTTATTTTTGAATAAGTAGAGCTTAAATCAGACCTCATGAAATGTGGGAATGAAGATCTGGGAAAAAATCAAGGACTGGAGATATCTATTTACATTAATTAACAGTTGTTGGTTATTTAAGATTAAAGATCTATACAATTTGTAAAATAATTACCACTTAACAGTTCATAGCCCTTGAGGGATGACTTTGCTCTTGAAGTGTTTAAAATGAGTTCTTCTTCACCTTCCCAGTTCCTTAACTTTTTAATATTACTAAATTTCTGGATGGGTTTTGATGTTTTCTTTCTTCTCTTATTCAAAGATTTCAGGAGTTTGGGGTTTTCACACATTTAAATATTCTTCAGAGAATTGTTTTCTGGTTTTATCTCTTGTAAGATCAATGTCATAGTTGTCCCTTGGGGGACATAATCTTCTTTGTTCCTTTGTCACATTGTGGGGTCTCCTGTTTCTTACAGAAGAAAGTCAAAGGTTGATTGGGTCAGAATTACAACATGGGTTAGAAAAATCTTTGTGTATCCCTAAAGGAGCAATATTTTAAACTCATTACATCTGTTGGTACTTGAAAATATGGCTTTGGTACCCCCTTTTTTGGCCAGATTTTGCCATCTGTCTTTTTTTTTTTGTCAAGTTTTTTTTTTCTTCACTTATATTGGGATTTTTCTCATTGCAAATGTAGTTACATTTTGGCCCAAGCGAAAATGTGTATAGTGGAAGAAATCATTTGTTACTATTAAATGTTATCATTTTTAGCCTTCTGAATTTGAAGATTCTCCTTGGAGAAGTTGTCTTCAGTTAAAATTTTTTGAGCCTAAGTGATTTCATTTTTTTAGGTAGTATACTCTTCCTTTACCATAAACATTTAATATTTCTTTAAAAATTTGTTGTGCCCAAATGATTTCATTATTTAGGTAGCATACTTTTCCTGTACCTTAAACATATGATATTTCTTTTAGTAAACTTAGATTAAATTAGGGGCTTTGGAGTGGGAAATCTTAGTTTGATCATATCAAGAGATTTTTAGAATTTTATACTTATTCATTCTTTTAATGTCCCTGAGGGAATAATTTTCTTGAGAAATTTGCGTTGTAATGATAAACAGACATAATTCAGTAATACTTTCAAGAAACACTGGCTGGGGCTTTGGCATTAATGACCTGAACTTTTGAAAGCAGAAACATATTTTTGTAAGAAGTCCAAGAAAAATAGTAATAAATTTGAATAAAAACACAATAGTATTTTACAAATATTTTCTATTGAAAAATGCCAGTTCTACATCAACATAAACATCCCCTGCTCTCTATTCATAAGGCCAACTCTCCTAGTTCAGGCTCTTAGCACTTCTTGCTGAGACAATAGCTTCCTATTGATCTCCTTGTTTTAATAGTCACTTCCCTTTCTTTCCTTCCTTTGGATTTCAGTGGATTGTAAATTCAATGTGAATTCACTATGTGATTGTGGTTTGTTGTTGAGTCATTTAAGTTGTATCCAACTCTTTGTGACCCCATTTAGAGTTTTCTTGGTAAAGATACTGAGTGCTTTGTTGTCTCCTTCTCTAGCTTATTTTACAGATGAAGAAACTGAGGCACACTGGGTTAAGTGACTTGCCTAGGATCGCAGGGCTTGTAAGTGACTGAGCTATATTTGAATTCATGAACAGGAGTTATCTTGATTTCAAGTCCAGTGTTCTATTCACCACCTACCTGTGCAGTATGGCTAGTGAATAACAAGAATTTATTAACTCCCATTATGAGACTAACTCTGTGCTAATGGTTGGTGATACAAAGAAAGACTATTCTTATGCCTGCCTTCAAGGAGCTCAGTATCTAATAGTGTTGACACTATGTCAACAACTGAGTTCAAGGAAGATCTATGTTCAAAATAAATTAGAAGTAATTTCAGAGACTACCAGGAGCATTAAAGGGACATCTAGAAGAAAATAGTATTTTAGCTGAGATTTGAAAGAAGACAGGGGAAATCAGGAAAAAAAAAGGGTTGCTTTTGGATTTCTTCAAAAGGTATACTATCTGGATCTGAGGAGATAATAGTCTTCCCTCCTTTTTAGTAGCTTTCTCTCCCTTCTCCCTCCAGTATTCTATACCTTAGAGATGTCAAACTCACTGCTAAGTGGTCCATAGGTCTTTGTGCAGTCAGAATAAGATTAAAATATAATCAGGAAATGTTTATCAAAATAAAAAATATAGTTCAACATAAATAATAGTATTTTGTGGTTTTCTAAGTCAGTATGTGAAGTGGAAGGATCTATTTCTATTTGAATTTTACTGCACTATTTGATTTGTCATTTCTACCTTTTATTTTCCTGATTTCTTCTAAATCTACTATCAATACCTCCTACTCCAAGACTATTTTTTCAGCTCTCCTCTACCCTTTAGCTGCCTCTAATTCCTTCCCCTCTCAGAGTCCTTCTTCTCCTCTCCTTTCCCCTTTGTGAATTTACATATTTTCTTTCTCATTATTTTGTAAGCTCCATGATAAAAGGGAAAGTTTTGTTTGCCTTTTTGGCTTTCTTTTCATCCTTACAGCTTAGCATAATATCTGACAAATAGTAAACATTTAAGAAATATGGGATCATTCGACACCTACCTTTTGCTGTTTGTTCCTTACTCACCATTTCCTAGTTCTGACCGTTTTTCCTGGTTGCTCTCCATACCTGGAACTATCCCTGCTCCTCTTTGCCTTTTATCTTCTCTGGCTTCCTCCAGGTCTCAGCTATAAGTTCCATCTTCTTCCTTTCCTGATCCTGCATATACACATACATATACATGTAATATTCATACAATATTCAATATAGATATACATACATAGGCAGCACATACACATATATGCGTATGTCAGTAGATGAACATTTTATTTATATATAATTGTCTACATGTTATCTCCTCCATTAGACAGCTACTCTCCCACCAAAAGAAAAAAAAACCCAAACAAAGAAACTTTTCAGTTATACTAGAGTTGTCCAAAAGTAGAAGTTCATACTTCTTGATGTCTTCAAGTAAATACTGGAGACTGCTTTTTGTTCCGGAATGCTTTGGATTACTCAAATGTTCATAACCATTTTTGTGTCATTGACCTGTCTGGCAATTTAGTGAAGCCTGTGGATCCCCTTCTCATTAAAAAAAAAGTTTGCTATGTATAAAGTAAAACACATTGGAAAATAAGTAAAAATAGAAACCAATTTTTGATATTTATTTATCAGAACGTTTAAATATTTACTAACTACATTTTTCAAAACATCTGCATTAGATATTTTCTAATGCTCCTTCTAATTCATATTCATTACTTCTCAAATTACATATAATTTTTTAAGACATTAAATCCTAGCTTGTTTTGTCAATCTCTTATTTAATTATAAGTTCCAAAAGAAGGGACCATTTCTTATTTCTTTATACTTACCCATATCCTCAAAAAATATCAACTGTTAAATTGAAAGCAGATTTATTTTTGAGAATCAATTAAAAAAATATAGGTAACTTCATCTTACAGCTGTTCAATTTCATCTTTTGATCTCTCTCTCTCTCTCTCTCTCTCTTTCTCTCACAAAGTTATTCTTTCTTTATCGCATCCTAACTTTTGTGAAGACTTACAGCTAGAAAAGAACAATACATTTATATTCTATTGTTATTTCAGTTGAATTTTATTCAGAATTACATGTAGTTATTGCTAAAAAATTATTTTTAAAAAATTGTATTTTTTATGTTTCTCTCTATTACAGTACACAAAGATTGATTTGATTTTAAAGACTTTTTAAAAATATCATTGCATTTTTTATATATTTCTCTTAATTAGAGTGCAATGATTGATTTGAATATAGCCCTGTGGTTCAGAGTGAACTGTGAGGTGGCTGGTTTTCTAGTTATAAAATTGTGTTTTCTTTCCTCAACAAAAAAACTTTGTAAAACCATGAAGGGTATTTATTTCTATAAGAATCCTATTTTCCATGCACAGTAATATGAAATTGTATAGCCATTTTGTTCTTGCCATAAAATAAATGTTTAATTCCTTGTGTCTTTTCCCATCTTGAATAATTCTTCCTGATGCACCAGTGTTTTTCTTTATATTTCCTGTAGTTAAAATGAACATAGGAAGATGCAGTGAAAATCATATTTGCATTGTGTTTCAAGATTAGTTGTTAATAGATTAGAAATTAGGTAAACTGAATAATAATTTTCAACATCTAAACTTTTTGTAGAATTTTAAAATTGAAATCCATATTTGTTCATTACTAAGTGCATTGTTCTAAATATTTTAAGTGTGGAAATTCAGTCTGGCAAAGTACATAGAAAGGCTAGCTCTGTAAAACATGGAATCTGGTATCTTCTCAAATACCTTCTTGTTGTGTGTCTCTTGGGTCAAGTCACTGCTATATCTCTCTGTTTTAGTCAACTTTCTGAAGATACCAAGTTTTAAAGGAGAAATTTTCTAAAGTGAGATGCTTAGAAACCATTTTTCTTGAGTCCTAAGTTTTTCATTCAAATTTTTTTCTCCCTCTACTGGTTATGGAAGTTGATTTTTTTTTTTAGAACATCTCAAGTTTTCCTACAAAATTTGTCAATGTATTCTAAATTTTAATGAAGTGTGGAATGATGTATGTAAACTTGCTCTGATAGAGAAAGCCTATAATATGCTAGTCTGCACTGGTAGAAGGAATTTCCTCATCCATTTCCTCATTCCCCCATGTCAGTGAAATCAGTTTTTGTTCCTATCCCTTGTCACTGTGACATGTACAAAAATATTTGACTTTAAAAAAGAAAACGCCCTTTCAAATGTTTGTACTTAATGTCTTTGGGCTTTATACAGTCAATTTAAAATGAATTTTGCCTCCTTAGATACTACCTACCTATTTTGTCAATCCTTTTTCTACTTCTACAGTTAAACAGGAAATCTTACTGCATTTTACTATATAATTTTTAATATTTGCATTTTTTACCTGTTTGTTTTGGTTTCCTCATCTGTAAAATGAATTGGAGAAGAAAATGACAGATCATACAAGGATCTTTACCCAGAAAACCCAAATTGTATTATGAAGTTGGATTAAACTGAAGCAACCAAACGACATCAAAATTTCAGTCACTATTTCTTTCGCCATCACTTAGTGCTTTGGCCCTTTTCAATCTAACTTCTATCTTCACTCCAGTGAAACTGCTTTGTCAAAAGTCATGATCTCCAGTTAAAATATGATTAATTAAGAAGGGCCAGAGTGGCCTCAGAAAACCTGGAGGAATCAAATGAAGCAATCAGAGAAGAAGTACCTTATCTACTTTAAAGAAGAGAAGGTTGTAGAAGGTAGAGATTGGTGGTTGGGAAATCTCAAGTCTATTGGAGTCTATTGGAGTTCAACATGGGAGAGAGTGGTTGGTCCTCATTCACTTAAGGGACCCTTAGTAAGTATCTGGTTTAAAACAGAGCACTGTGATAAATATCACAGATAAGACCTGATCTGTGTAACTGTTAGTTTATAAAGGGAAAAAAGATACAAACATAATACGTGTAATATGCAATACTGCCAGTCAGTCAATAAACATTCAATGAGATCCTCTTTGGGTTAGCTACTGGGGATATAAAAAGAGGCAAAAAATACTCCCTAATCTCATAGAGCTCACAGTAGAATGGGGGAACCACAACAGCAAATTTATTTGTATAAATAGGAAAAATAGGGAATAATTAAAAGTGAGAGAAAGCACTAAAATTAAGAAGAGTTGGAAATTTTTACCCATAAAAGATAGGTTTTGAGTTCAGACTTGAAATAGGCTAGAGGAGCTAGTAGTCAGAGTTCAGAGTTTGCAAACATGGAGACAAAGCCACAAAAACAACAGAGATAGAGTTCGTTCTTAAAAAAAACAAGAATGAGAGTATTCACTCCCTGTGTATTTAACAAGTATTCCCTGACTCTCAAGGAGTTCAAAAGAATGTACACATGTTTGTCACTGAACAATATTCTCCCACAAAAAGTTGTCATTCTTTTGTTGTTTAGATGTGTCTGATTGTAAACACATTTATAGTTTTCTTGGTAAAGACTCAATTGGTTTGCCATTTCCTTCTCTAATTCATTTTATTATTGAGGAACTGAGGCATACAGGGCTAAGTGACTTGGCCAGGGTCACTCAGCTAGGAAATTTCCGAGGTTGGATTTAAATTCATGAAAAGGTCTCACTCCAGTGATCTGTCTTCTACACTAACCTTTCTGCTCCTTAGGTAGATGACAGAATTGGAGGAAATTCTCAGCTTTGGGCAATGATTGAAGGGGTAGATTAGGGCAAAGAAAGCATCAGCTATTATGGACTCCAGAAATTTTGTCTTTTAGCATTTGTCTTGAATAGACCATACTTGATGACAGGGAAAACTATCAGGGTTGATGTTTCTTATATAGTTAATAGAAAATTGAAAAGAAGGGGAAAATAATAAAAGTTTGGGCAGGCCAAATAAAAGTAAAACTAATTACTTACATCAATGGCTTATCCTTTATGTATAATTTCTGATATGCTACAATAACAATTATGTATATCATTGACTATGTCACATTAACACAGGAAAAGTTTGGTTATTGTACTAAACTTTTTTTCATGTTTGCTTATCATTCCTCGTTGCTTATGGCAGCATGGTTACCTCTTCACAACATAGAAGGACATTGATTATCTTGCATTAATAAGCCAAAAATTTCATCAGTCAGCACATATAATATTAAATTAATTTGTTCTAGGAACTGTTAAAGACCTTCTTGGGGTTTACTGATTTAAGTGGGTTTCTTTCTATAGAGTATTTCAACACCTTACATTTTGCCTTTTCATTCAGATCATTAAAAGTCTATTAAATAACATTGGTCCTGATTCTCACAACAGGAGATCCCTATTATTAACATATCTTTTCACTCTCAAACAACTTCTAATGTACATTTGTTGTGCTAATAGCTTTTCCTTCTCCATGCATAACTTCGTGTAATGAAAAATAACATATTAATTTTATAGCTTTTCTTCCTTTTGCTTATAATGCTTTTCTACTATATTGTTACTGTTGTGTAGTGGTCTTGCTATTGAAATCTAAATTAATGGAAAATGGAAAAATATAATTGCAAAGAGAACAGTGGACAATAATATCCTAAAATGAAGTTAGTTAAGGGTTATTCGTCAATCTTGGTGCTTCTTACTATAGCAGTCATACAGTGATCTTCTGCTGCTTGAGAACTGTCCTTGTACTTCAAAATGGAGTTCATCTTGTGCCTCTTTTCCATTTTCCATGTATTTGTGGAGTTTTTCAATGAATTGAGTTTTGAAGAGGTTTATTGATTTCTTCCCATGAGCAGCAGATTCTTCATAAAAGTATTTCTTCAGTGGTAATTCAGAAACTACATCCAAACAACAATGTCAAAATCTGTGCTAAAATATATTTACATGAAGCCAGATTTTGGGGTTCAGGGACTATTTTTTTCTTCTAAAAATGGGCAAAAATGCACATTTTCTCTCTCCCTCCCTAACAACCCTCTCCCTGTCATTCCCCACTTTCCTTCATCTCTCTCTCTCTCTCTCTTGCGCTCTCTCTCTCTCTCTCTCTCTCTCTCTCTCTCTCTCTCTCTTTCTCTCTTTCTTTCTCTCTCCCCCGCCCCCTCCTCACGCACTATTTTTGAATTTAGGATTAACAAATATTTGCGTCTACATTCCTAATACTGTGAGGTGCTATTTGATTAATGAAATCATTACTTTTTCTTAGTGTTTTTCCTAGAAGGAAAGAGAGAAAATTGCTGATAACTTTTTTTAGCACAATATCTTAGAGGATGAATTTGGAGTTTGACATATAGTTATTTATATGACTGTTGTTGAGACCTTTCAGTTGTGTTCAACTCTTCATGACCCATTTTGGAGCTTTCTTGGCAAAGCTACTGAAATAGTTTGTCATTTTTTTTATCTAGTTTATTTTACTAATGAGGAAACTGAGCAAACAGGGTTAAGTGTCTTGCCTAGGGTCACATAGCTAGAAAGTATCTGAGGCTAGACTTGAATTCATCAGATGTCTTCTTGACTTCAGACCTGGAACTCTATCCGCTGTACTACCTAGGTTCCCTTTAGGAAGTTAACAGGCTTCTTCATTTACAAAATGACAAGGTCCTTTATAGCTCTCTCTCTCTCTCTCTCTCTCTCTCTCTCTCTCTCTCTCTCTTAGATTTTTCAAAGGCAATGAGGTTAAGTAGCTTGCCCAAGGCTAGGTATTATTAAGTGTCTGAGGTCATATTTGAACTCAGGTACTCCTGATTCCAAGGACAGTGCTCTATCCACTGTGCTACCTAGCTGCCCCTCCCCATAGGTCTTAATTAGTGTTTGTATGAGCCTTTTTCTCAAGTTGATTATTTCATGTATCTGAACATATAATGTACTATTGAGAAAGGAGAAGCCACAGCATATACTATTCATAGCTGCTTTTAAGAAAGTCAAGAAAGGTCAGGAATTCAAGAAGTGGCAATTTTGAAACCTGCTACTTGAAGTAAGGAAAAATTTATGTGGAGGAATGTTTCTGCATTTATCCTCAAATTATATAGGCTTATTTTAAAATTCCAAGTTATGTGTTCTAAATTCTTTATAGATCACTGGTCACTGTTTTTTTCCACAAAAATCTTTTTTACAAAAAAGCATTCTCAGATTATTAACATTTCAACTTAGTGGTTTTGTGCTCTGAAAACATTCCATTGTGAATTTATGGAGAATGAAAAATCTGGACAGTTCCCCAGTATATTTTATATTGTACTTCAATGATAGATATGGAGAAGACTTTGAAGATTATCTATTTCAATTGGCTCATGTTACTGTTAAAAAAAAAAATTGAGGCTGGGAAAACATTTTGTCCAGTCACACAGTTTGTGATATAGTTGGAGCATTCCTATTATATAAAATAGCAATAATTCATAACGTGTTTCTGAAATTAATATTGTCCTTCAGAAGCTGATCCATGGCTTTTCCTGACATAGAGTAAGTCGTAGAATTGCATGACTATGGTTCCATATTAACTCAGTGTAATTGGTATAGTAATTCCAATTTCATTCTTTTGAATTTCTTTTGGTTGTCTTTGTAGGAAGAGTTCCATAAATCTCCAATTTACTTATATTTCTTTGTGTTTCACTTAATTTTTCCTGTTCTTGCTTGAGATTTTTTTTTTGTAGTAACTTAGCCCTTTTATTTAATATTATTGGGAAAAAACTATCATCTACTTGTTTTACAGACAGTTTAATAACTAATTACTGTGTGCTGAGGTTATATATGTTTACTTTTTTCAGTTCTAAAATGAACAAAGTATCTACAGTCTCTTAATAAGATGAATAAAATTTTCTATATACATAAATCAAGTTCAGCTCTAACTCCATATCCAAATTAACTTCTGTTTGTAAAGTGGCAAGATATTTATATTTATAATTCAAGAAATGTGAAGTAATTCTTACTTTTGCAATTTCTCCCTAAAATTTAAAAAATAAAAATAAAAAATTTAATTTTTATATGTTAAATAGCAAAAATTACTCCATGCTGATTTTCTTAAATTGCCTTTGTAATGATTTACTCATATAGAAAATATATATTGATAGATCTATTTAGATAAGTGTGGTTTAATATGCTAGTAGCTGGTGTTAAGAGTTAGTAGCACACAACATTTTTATTCATAAAAAGTCAATTCATTTCCCTAAAAATGTCACGAAAACTATAGCAAATTTCAGTGGGTTGGTTTTCTTGAAACATAAAGTCTCCCGACAGTGAAGATACATAATTAATGATCTACTCTTTTGTAGAAGAAAGTTCTCTGCTTCATCCTCAGAAATGCCTAGGTCTAAGTTTCAAAATTCCTTGTCTTGTCTCCATTCATAGTAAAGAAAGGAAGGAGATCAGGAAGAAGCTCTCTTCTGGAAGAAGCTTTCTTCTGGAAAGGGTGAGCTCCTTGAGCACAATTCACAAATACCAATATATAGAATAAATAGAAAATAATTTCAAGTAAGCTTAGTGAAAAGAAAGCATTAATAACTAGGAATATCAAGAAAGATCTCCTTTGGAGTTGTTACCTCAGTTGAGATTTGAAGGAAGGTGAAGATGATGAGGGAAAACATTCTTCCCGTGGGATGACTGTCAGGTACAGATTGAATTAAGTGATCATTGACCTCCCCACTCTCTTTGATATTCTGTGATTATTGTAACCACAAATGCATATTCTTTACTACTTGATCTAGTCTATGGCAATAAAACTCTCTCAGTTAGTCAGTATGGTCCTCAGTTTCTTACTGAACTCATACAAAGCCTTTCTGTCTTTGTGTAGGACCTACCAAACATTCTATGAAGATTCTTTCAGAATCTTCATTCTGTAATGAGGGCTCTTGTGAAGTCTCCACTTTCTTACCTTACAACTGTAATCCATTATACAGGGAAGACACTCAGTGGACCATAAACATATATATATATATATATATATATATATATATATATATATATATATATACACATATACACATATGTATATATATGCTAAAAATCAATATCATACTTATATTCCCTCTCTACTCCCTATCCTTAATCATCATTTTCATAATTTTCTTTTGTGATCAGAAAGTTCATATTTTTTCATGACCTTATGAATTATAGAAGGAACCTCAGAAAACCATCCTATTCTCTACCCCTTCTCTACCTGCCATCAGTTTTATAAATAAAGAAGCTGAAAACTTTATTGGATAAGGGACTTGTTCATGATTACACAGGTAGAGACAATTGATACCCATGTCCTTATATTTTTTTAATCAATATGCTTCCCTCTAAACTACTTTGCCTCTCATCCCCTTTTGGTCACTGGACCTAGAAGTTTCTGTCGTGGTCCTCCTCTGGCTAACTTCTTCAATCAGTCTATTATTCTTCAGTCAGCCATTTAAGGAGCTCTAAATTGTGCTCTTCTCACTTCTTCTGTTCTTCTATAGTTTCTGAAGTCATATGATTAAGATGTTTTATTCAAATTCATCCTACCCAGCCTCGGAAGCTCTATAAGCAAGTGGAATTTTGGTGCCTATTATATGTTGTATTACCAGAGGTGAATATTGTATTTTATTCTTTTTTCCCTGAACTGAATGACCTTTGTAGAGTTATTTTGATTATTATGTTCTTTAGAAGTAATAAAGAAAGCACATTTTCTCTTAAAATAGTTTTAGGTCACTAATTATAATTTTCTACTTAGCAACATCTCTTAACCTTATCTTCCATTACCTCAATTTAAAAAAATATTAATTCAGAAACTGCTTGTGGTGGAGTTTCTAGTTTCCTTATGGTTAAAATCTTTCAATTCTTTCAAAATTTATTTCAGTAGAATAAAAAAGATCATCTAGTAAAAGTCCATTGTTTTACTGATGAGAAAACTGGACAGCAAAGTGAATTGTTCAAGATGATATAGTTAGTGGCATAGAATCCTATGATAACTTTTTAATAGTGAATTCTGCCATTTGAAGTTCTTTTTATATAAGGCAAGGGATTTGAGAATTTATAGGTCGATAATATTTTATTCAACATATATATTTCAAAAACCTACTATGTTCTCTTCCACTGTGTTAAATGCTAAGAGGAATCCATAAAGAATAAAATTCTGAAGACTGACAGTTATCATTAAGTGTTAAAATGAGTGATATCACTTGGCTATGCCTTTGAGATCAGATTTATTGGAGTTTAAGATTTTTTTCTATGAGTTTCTAAAGTACTATTTGACTAACTGATATTGGCAGAGCTTTATACAGGTACTTGAATACACATGTTATCTACCTCATTGCACTGAAGGACAATTTGTTGCACTGATTTTTGTCTTTAAAGTTTGCATGACAATACAGTTTTGGTAACTGTAAATATCAGGTGCCTTTCTCTGAATCCTTTGGAGAATCTCTGTTCTCTTAATGACTGGATTTCATGTCACGATCTTTTTTTTGTTTGTTTTACTTATTTCAAATTCCTACCCTGTTTTATTCTTCCAATTTTCTGACCTCAAGGGCATGGTACAAAACTAATCTTTTCAAACTTTCTTATGGTACCATGGTGGCAAGGCAAAATTGCTTTTTCTTTCAAGTTGAGGAGACACCTGCATGTTCATAGTACTATCACTGGGCCTGTGGTAGGAAAAGATTTAAGTATGATTTGGATCTTGATATTGTTATTTTAAACTGTCAAAAGAAATGAAATTTAGAATTAAATTGGATCTTTGACCCAGGCAAAAAATCTAACCTTTGACCAAACTATGGCCAGATCTTTCCTTTTTTTTTTTTTTGATGGTTAACAATTTTTTTCCTATTATTTAATGTCTCTTTTGAAAAGAAATGACTTTAAAAACTTGTACAGACATAAGAAAAATTCACAACTGAAGTTCTGTATTTTTTAAAAAAAATTGTAGTATATGGAAGGTGATTTTCAAAGTGATAGAGAACAGAACACAATCTGTGTAACCATATCAGGCTTAGCTTTTTACATTTCGCATCCAAGGGATCAAACTGAGCTGGAGTCTGCCAAAGCCAGTTGAAACCTTACATGGTGATACAGATCTGCAAATCCGGCAACCAGGGACTGTTAGAGATAAAAAAGAATAAGGATGAAAGCACTATGAGACTTATTTTGGAAATTGCCTAATGACAGATTCAGGTTTCTGAATAGGAAATGGTATTTGGTATTCAAAAGACTTCTCAAATAAGGGGGGAAAAAGAGATAGCTTTGGTCCTTGAAAAGCTGATATGAATAACAAAGGAAAAGTGTGAATTTGCTTCAGAATGTACTTCCTTTCCCTTTGTCTTTATATCTGGGCTATAAGACATTGTTCATGCACAAATACATTTACTCAATTCCATATTTTATCTTAAATGAATAAAGGTTGGTGTGGAACATCCCTGTTTTATTTTTTCAACATTGTTTTCTCTCCAGTCACTACTCACTACTTCCAGCTCTTAGGGTAGGTACAATTAAATGGGAAGCAGAAATGACTTTTGTATTTCTCCATTAAGGTTGTAATTGGTCCACTATTTTTAGTGAAAATTTCAGACGACTTTATCTATTTCTCTTTATTTCAAGAGAAATCTCATTACTTTTGAATATGGATTTGTTTCCTTCTTTTCAATCCATGTAAACTGTTAGTGATACAATCGGTATGATGTCCTATATAGATACATACATACATACATACACATATAATATACATGCTCTGCTTATATGGTCTTGATGAAAAACATATAATTTTGTTCAATTTTTATATCTGAATGTATAGTGTTTTATTCCCTGTTTTTGACTTTCTAAGTTTCTGAATATTAATTAGGTAACCTTTTATATGAAATAAGCTAAATTTTCTCCATTTCGTCCATTCACAAATAACGAATTCCTGATTTAATTAAACCCAGGAGAACAACCTGAGTAAAGTCAGAACATAATTGGAATAAAATTGTGTAATTAACAGTAAATGATAAAGTTATTAAATATAATTAAATTGCTTTTCAAAATATATTTCATATTTAAATTTAAGGAAATTTAGCATTTAAGTTAATAAAAAAGTCATTGTAAAAGGACTGTGCAAGTGATCCCTATTTTTTGACAAGATACTGGTCTGAGACCTTGAAGAACAGGAGGTTGGAAGCCACCCTCCATAGAACTGATGAATGAACTCAGAAGGGGGAATGGCCAGGGTCTTTCTTGCAGGTCTTTATTAGGCAGGATTTAAGAATTTGCTCAAAAGCATTCCAGAATATCATGAAATGGCAAAGAATGAGAATTTCCTATATAAAATAAAACCAAAATGAATACTCTCTTCTCACTTGCTTGTTTTTTAAAATAAGTAAAACAAATCACATGATAACAAAAAACATGTAGTAATTGTATCACCTTTAATATTTTGCTTTTAAACGTGGTAGTTTCTTGAGTATGACCAAAATAATTTGAATTTGACTTTTCTCCTGAACATTGAAAATTGAAAACAATTTATTAATTTGCACCTGGTTGATTTTTTAAAAATATATTACTCTTTAATATTACCTATTTAAGATAAATTTAATTTTGGAAAACATAATTTAGCCTTAAACAGACAAACTAATCATTAATACTAAATTGTCTGTCTAAAAATGATGAGTCAATTCAACAAACACTTATTAAGTGCTTATTTTGCAAAAGATACTGTGACAGGTACCAAGAATTTAGACACTAACTCCTGCCCCAAGGAGTTTATGGTCTACCTTGGGATGATGGGACAGATATAACATGTATTCAAATCTGAAAATGTACAAATAATACAAAGTAAACACATAGTAATTTGAGGTGACACATAATACCTGGACTGATTGGGAAATCATAGCAAGAAAGGTCTGATACTGAATTTTGAAGTCAGGAATTCCAGGAGATTAAGGTGAGGAGGGACTATAGGGCCACACCTATGCAGAGGCAAGCAGATAGGAGATAGAATGTCATGAATTGGGAATAGTAAAAAACATTTTACTTCATTGTCTGAATGCATGTGATCCAATAAGCAAAGGTCATTAACAAAATGTAGAATATTTGCCAGTCAGATTTTCAAAAAATTCAGTTTTCATGCCTAAGATTATGAACACATTTCTGAGTAAAGCTTCTAGAAACAAGAAGAAACTTATTCTATGTGGTAGTATCTAGTCCAACTGAGGAACAAATCTGCCCTGCATCTCTGATAAAATGGTGGAGCTTTTTTTTAGGTGGTACAGTGGAGAGAGCACCAGTCCTGGAATCAACCAGTCAGGGTTCAAATCTGGCCTCAGACACTGGACACTTACTACCTGTGTGTCCTTGGGCAAGTCACTTAACCCTGATTGCTTCACATCCAGGGCCATCTCTAGTGATCCTAATTCTCCTCCAGCCACTGGACTGAGATGGTTCAAGAGGAGGATGTGAGACTGGTGATTAAGCACAGCAATCCCTCCCTTACCTGTCATGGCAGTGCCTCCCTGATGTCATGGTCTTCCTTGAGAAAGAAGGGCAAACAACAAAGATCTCTAAAAATAGAGAATTTACCACTTCCTAAGAAGCTAATCCTACTTTTAAACAACTCTAATGATTAATGTTTTTATTTATTTTTATAGTGAACTAAAAATCTGCCCTTTTCTAACGTTTACATATTCGTTCTTTGGAGCCAACTGTGTATGATTCCATTTCTGTGAAACAGTCCTTCGAGTGTTTGAAGAAAGCCATCCCAATTGTGTTGCATTGTTTTTTCTAGAACTGATGGATCTATGTCATCATTTCTAGTTTTATCACTATCCTGACTAGTTCTTTTGGCCTTTTCCAGTTTTTCCAACATCTAGAAATAATGTTCCAGATATAATAAGATAATGCCAGAGCTTTCTTTGTAAATTTATAAAGATAATTAGATTTAAGTGTGACCAAGTAAGTACTAATATACATTTGAAAGAAATTAAAAAAAATTTCCCTCTAATATTTAAGAATGGGTATATTTTATATATTCTTTGAAAGAGTCCTAGATTTGGAAGCAGAGGACTTTGATTTAAATCCTATTCTGCTATGAGTACATAACTGTGTGTCAATGGGCTAGTTGTTTAAAATTTCTGGTCTTTGTTTTTTCATCCATAAAAGAAGTGATTGTGGATTAGATAGGTCTCTTCTCTTTAAATCTATTTTCCCATTGTCTTTATGAGGAAAAAAAATAACCAAGGAATATTATAGTATGGCTTACTGCAGATCTCTTGTGAAAGCAATGTTATCTTGGTTGATGTTGGGAACATTATCTGCATATTTTTTTCTGAAGCCCCAGGTTATAGCATAAATTGTTGATATGACATAAGAAGTACATGTGAAATCCATGTATTTCCAGGCTTTTTCTTGCTTTTGTACCTGAATTTGGCTGTAAACAGGAGAGGGCAGTGTAGACTTAACTTGTGAGGCTCCTTAGCCTACTTCAGCAAATCCCAAAGCTCTTCCTTATTCCCTCCCTACATATGACTTAGATTCAGTTGTATCAATCAGATGAGTTTGCTTAGTTGATAGATTAGGCTTGCCTCACAAAACACAACCTTTTCCTTTGCATTGAAGGTGAATAGATTTCCAGTGTTTCAGAACAAATCTGTTTCTAAGTAATTTCTTAGTTTTTTTTCACTTTTATGGAAGGATCACTAGATTTCTTATGTTTAAAACAATGGTAGCACTTATGCTATATATGGAGGGCCAGGTATTTTATCTTCATTTTGAGAGTTTTATTAAAAAAAAAAGATTATTGCCTTTTTTTCCTTCTGTTTTAATTTGAAAGATTCATGAGGACAGTAGTTGTCTTTTTAAAAATTGTCAATTATGCATCCTAAACTGAAAAAGCATATTAATATTATTATTATGGTTCTTGGCAAAATTTCAAATTTCTAAGAGTTTTAGTTTACTAAAACACTGTTGTTTTTCAATAATTTCAGTGGTATCTGACTCTTCATGATCCCATTAGGATTTTCTTGGCAAAGATACTGAAATTTGCTGTTTCCTTTTCCCAGCTTATTTTACAGATAAGGAAACTGAGATTAAATAGATAAAATGACTTGTCCTAGATCACACAACTAGTAAGGGTCTGAAGCTGTATTTACACTAAGATCTTCCTGATCAGTGTCCAGCATCCCATCCTGTGTTCCACCTAGCTCTCCTTCAGCTAATATTATTATTGATTAAATTATAAACAAAACATTTTCCTTGTTGCAACATTAGGAGTGCTTTGTGAAATCCTTCATATCGTTTTTCCTTTTCACATGTTTACACTTAATACATCTATCTGGTAAGATTTGGGAATTTGGGGAGAGAGAGGTCCTAGGGCTTTGAAGAAGCAGAGTCCAATTCTTGTTTATTAGAAAGTTTCTAAATATTTTGTCTTGCATCTTGTAATTTTTACCAGTGCCTTTTCTTGCTTTTAAAAACGATGAGATTTATATCTTTTTCACTATGAGCTTGTTTCCTCATCTGGATTCACTGATGATTTCATTGCATAATGTTGTTGTCTAGGTTTTGTATACACATTAGAAACAATAGTGAATTGTAACAACAACAGCAACAACAATAATGATTATCACTTTTTATTTCTGGAGTGATTTCAGGCTTGCAAAGTGCTTTCCTCACAGTGACCTTTTGGGGATGAACTGTCATTCTCCACCACAGATGGAGAGTAGATTTTCCTGCCTTTAAGATGATTGCTTAAGGAAATAAATCACCACTCCCCTCATCTCCTCCCTTTCCCTCTCCCAAGAATTTTACACAGTTGTTTCCTGAGAAATCAAGAGTCATGTTATAGGGCGGAAGGACTTATTTAGGATTGGATCATCTGGATTGAGCTTCTTTCCAACCTTGAGATTTTGCTAATACAATAAAATGTTTATTAAATTCCATTCTAATTTTGTATCTGTCATCCCAATTTTATATTTTCATGTATAAGGAGACTTGAGTGAAGTGAAATTTTATATCTAAGTCTTCAAGCTCCAATCTGCATGTCACAGATAAATAAATCTCCTTTCTTCTACTACTATTTTTTTCTTCCTCTTCTAAAGAGTTTTTACCTTGCCTTGCATAGTGTAGGATCAGCTTGTGTACGTTAGGAATCAGGGAGTATTTTATTTCCTGTCCTTGATTTCTTCAAAGAAATTAGATTAGGTAGATTGTACTTATCCATTTAAATTCTTATTAGTGTTTTCCTATAAATTCATCATTTTACAAGGAAAACTCTGACATTAACATATTATATTTGGACCATTATTTGGAAAAACTGGAAAATGACCAAAAGTTCTAGTCAGGATGGTGATTAAAACTAGAAATGATGATACAGATGCATTAGTTGTGGGTTCTGACCAATGAGTTATAAGTTTTTCTTTCGTTTTCTATGGATGCTGAAGAGCCTTAGTTGTCTTATTCTTCTTAAATGACCTACTGGTATGACAAGAGAGACAGACAGACAGATAGAGAATTTACTAGTTGGCCATTTTTTAAGAGAATTGCAAAGTAGAGGAAGTTTCCTTCTGGAAGTTTCCCTATCAGTGAAATCACAAGTCTTTTTGTCCTTCACATGACTTCTCCTGTTAGGAGTTTTAGGCTCACCCTACCAAGTGCATCTTCATTATCTTGTACTATTTTCTTTTCTTCATAGACCATGGTATTGTGTGACTTAAACACAGTTACATTAGGACAGTAGTGGTGTTTGGGAGTCAGGGAAGATCATTAAAAACTTTTATTTCCCACAAAATCAGTCCAACTTTTCCATAGACTTCTGCTCAGTGTCTTGTTTCAGTGACTGTCCCTGCCTCTAATGGGTGACATTTGTCATCCTATTCAAACCTATATTATAGTCTGGATAATATTATTCAATCATTTCATTGGTGATTTTACATTGCCTTTAGGATCTAAATACTACTTTTTCTGAGATTTATTGAAATTTTCATAAACTCAACTGCAAAGAGGTCTGTAGTGAATACTTTTTTTTCAATGTTGCCCCCTAAATAATAGGTGACACTTAAATTTACTACATTAAGTTCTGAAACGGTTTGATGTATACAAACTTATTAGGATAGTGTTTGACATATATTAGGTACTTAATAAATGTTTATTGACTGACAAGTTATAATATTAAATGAAGGAGTAATTTCTAAGAGAGATGATAATACCTTATAGACTTTAATGTTACCTCAGAGGCCATCTATTTTATTCTGTTTGCTCACATAATAGATGAAGAAACTTAAATGTCCAACATGGCCTTTAAACTTGGTCCTCTAACTCAAGAGTCAGTGAGCTTCCCAAGGCCTTCTTTCCCCCAAAACCTTTCCATTGAGGAGGTACCATGATTTCCATGTAGAAAATATAAAACAAAATGTTTGATTTTTTAAAAAAACTTGTTAAAAATTTTTATTTATTTAAAGCAATGGGGTTGAGTGACTTGCCCAAGGTCACACAAGCTAGGCAATTATTAAATGTCTGAGGGCAGATTTGATTACAGGACTCCAGGGCTGATAGCTGTCCCCAATGTTTGACTTTTAATCCTTGATTTATAATATAAGATTTCAGAGGTAGCACATAGAAACATATTGACTATTATGTAAGCAATTTATTATCATGTGAATATAAGTTTTCAAAAGAAGAATTACAAATTATTAGCCATATGAAAAAATAAAATCCTCCAAGTAATTACCTCAAAATGAACCAATTTACAAAGATGACAAGAAATGGGAATAGTCATTGTAGGGTAGGTGTTTCAAGTATATGTTCATGAATACATTATTGAGAGGAGGTGGGAATTTCTGGAAAAGAGCATGAAATTTTTCAGAGTGACTAAAAACTTAATATTCTTTGTGACTGTGTTCAAGGAAGTCATTCCAGAATATTTGTAACAGCATTTTTGGTGATGGTGAAGAAATGAAAAAAAAAACATCATTTGGGAAATGATTTGCACTAAATTCTGGTGCATAGATGGAATGGGATATTGTTAGTCTATAAAAAAATGATGAATGTGATTACTAAGGAAAAGCATGGAGATACTTTCATGAACTCAAGGTAAGTACATACAGGAGAACAACATGTACAAAGACAGCATTGAAAATGGAAAGATGATGAAAACAAAATAGAAACTGAGTGCTGTGAAATTATATTGATCAAGGTTGAGCCCAGGGAAGAAATATGAAAAGATGCCCTCCCCTTCTTTGTAGATGTGTATGGGGGGGTGGTCCATGCATGTGAAACACTACATATAATTTCAGGCTTGATTACTTTGAAATTTTTCCTTTTTTTCTTATTCATTACTCTTTATTATTTTCTTAATCTTTAAGGAATGGCTTTCTGAGAAGTTGGAGAGAGTGATATAGAAGTGGGAAATGTAGTTGATACTGAAACAGAAGATATTAATCCTATGAGTTTTAAAAATGAAAAAATCACAATATAGCTCTGGAGGCTGATAGAATCCTTATACATTATCTAAAAATTAGATGATTATGTGAAGAATTATATAATAATGAGAAAAAAGATTAAACAAATTCTGGAATATGAAAGTAAGTAGACCCAGAAAAATACATGCACAATTAATAATAATAATAATAATAATAGTATTAATTAATATTTATTTGTCACATTCTCTGTCCAAGACATGGTGATAAATGCCTTGAAATTGCCTCATTTGATTCTAAGAATACCTGTGGGAGAGAGGTGCTATTATCCCCATTCAAAGAGGAGGAAATTAGGACAAACAAGGGTTAAATGACTTGCCCAGGGTTACCCAGCTGGTAAGTATCTGAGAAGAGATTAGAACTGAGGTCTTCTTAAGTTTAGGTCTGACCCAATATACACTGTACCAAGTCTGCAAGTGAGGTCTATTTTCCAAATGAGTCCAAGAAGGAAAATTTTTAAAAAGCTATGCTTAAATAGACACTTTTTGGTATAAGTGACTACATGTTCAGTCACATCTCTCTTTAAAAAAAAAAATCCAAAGTGCCAGACAGCCCAGTAAAGTAAGCAGTAGGGCTGATGCTATTTGCACATCCCAAAGTCAGGAAATTTGGAGTTCTGGTTCTCATAGCAACTGCAGCTCAGCCTCAGGCTAGTAAATGTTAAGCTACCCAATTGAACACCCTCCTTAGACATGTGAAATTCTACTATACAAGCCCACGGGAGTCAGATATTAGATGTGGGAAGAGCATATCTGTAAATGATCACTCATTACTTGATCACAATAGTTTTGGACATTTCATTTTTATTGCTATTTCCTAAGTGCTCCATTGGAGTTTTCTCTCTTTCAAAGGTGACTGCAGTAGTAAAGGCTTGTATGTTCACCAGTGATGCTTCTAAGAGGAATTATGGATTATTAATGTAATCTGTTAACAAATTTCTTCAATTTGCTGAACCATCTTTTACATCTGGCTTATAAACAACTCTGCTTCCCCCTTCACATTTAGAGTTCTTGTTTACATTCATAATGTCGATCTTAGGCAGGTTCAAGATGCTGGTTAACCTTTGAGATGTATTTCTTGTGAGTTGTTTAAATGAGATAGATGACTAAGAAGTGTCTATTAGAGACTCTCAATACACAGGATCATCAATCCTCAAAGAGGTTGGCTTTATGTGGAGCCCTGCTATGGTGGGAGACATTGTATATCCATATTGCTTAGAAATCTTCTTGCATACAATCTTGTGTGCCCCCCCCCTTTTATTTATTTTATTTATTTATTTTTTGGTAAATGCTCAGAGGAAATACCAGTTTTATTTAACTGACTGCCTGTTTCTTGTTTTAATATCTCTTCAACAGTTTACTAATTGTTTGACACTGTCTAAAACTCAGATCTCTTCCCTTATTTTATTGATTAATGTTTCAATTAATGGCATACAGATCTTTGCTTTAGAACTCATTGTTTACATAATGAATGCATGCATATTTAAATGAATAAATTCACATTAAACAATGGGGCATTGGTCTTCTTGGAAATTTTTTAAATTATATAGATGTAAATTTGAAAATGCATTCCTAAATCGAACATTAAAAATGAGCCCAATGTGTAAAGCATGAGTATGCTTGCATATGTATGCTTATAAGTATGTGTGTTTCTACTCTAAGCTTCCCTGAAAAATAGAACAAATCAATTGTATATGTAATTATCTTCTCAGCCTGTCTCACCTGTGTGATTAGGGTTTGTTGAATACTGTATTTTGAAAACTGAATAGTTTCTAGTTATTGTTATGAGTCACATGAGATATAGATATATATATATATATATATATTTTAGTTTTTTTGGCAAAGCAATGGGGTAAAATGACTTGTCCAAGGTCACACACACAGCCATGTAATTTCATCTCAGGTCCTCCTGACTCCAGGGCCAGCACTCTCTCCACTGTGCCACCTAGCTGCCCCCACCTGAGATATCTTATATACAACAATATAACTAACATTTAAATACCTTTGCATAATGCCTGCCTTTATTCTAGGTACTCTGTTAAACAAGTATTATCCCATTTTATTTCATTTAATTCTTACTACATCTCTGTGAAATAGATGCTGTTATTATCTCTATTTTTCAATTTTGGAAACTGAGCCAAACTGAGATTAAGTGATTTTACCAGGATAATGCAATTAATGAGTATGAGAGGTGAAATTTGAAGTCATATCATCTCTATACCAGATGCAGCACTTTATTCCCACCATCACATAGCTGACTTTTTTAGTGTTATTCATTTAATCTTGATTTTCATGTAGTGCTGACACTCCTCTGTGGAGGGTCATTTATTGATAAGGTAAAAAAATGCACTAATTTTATGTAATATAATGACAAGTTAAGCTTTGTATATAAATTATCTGCAAATGGTTGATTTTTTGCCAAGATATTATTTACTATTCCCTTCTCTCCAATGTAGTGCTGATTACAGGGAGAACATTAGTAACAACATTTCTCAGAATCAGAATGATTCTAGGACTTAAATGAATTGAACAATCTTTCTACATAACTATCATGGAAGCTGTGCAATTCATTTGGAATTTAATGGATGACCATTTGACTTTAGAATAGGTTTTTAATATTTTTTTAGGTAAAAAGATGCTGCAACTAAGAAATGTGTCCTAGGCAAGAGGCGAGAACTTCTTGTCCACATTCCTCTTGTTATTAAAGATTGGTGTATCTTGATATGGTTTTCAGACATTCTCCTATTGCTTACTGAATTGAGGTTTTTCTCTAGTTCAAACTGTGAATCATGGAATTCATGCTTTTAATTTAAGTGATATACCTCTAATATCTTTGTCTCTCCAGGATGAAGATGGAACAGAGGAGGACAATAGCCGTGTAGAACCAGTTGGACATGCTGATACTGGTTTGGAGAATACCACTAATCTTTCCTTGGAGTAAGTAGATAATGCCATTAGTTGTATAAAACATATCAAGCTTCATTAATATCAGTGTATGATAAGCAAAAAATATTGCATGGAATTTATTGTGTTTTTCAGGAGAAATAGGTGAATTATTTATTTTACTTTCTTTGTTCATAGAGTTTACACTATCAATGTGAATTGAATGTAGTGTAAGATGCATAAATATTCATATATATATATATATAGTGTTTAGATATACATAAGCATTATACCTTGACAAATATTTTTATTGATATTTAATAGTATTTGCTTTAAAGTTGTCATGCTAATATTTATTATAATCTAAACTGATTTGGTAGTATTGAGTTATAGTTTTCTCCTTTCCTTAACCCACCACTCCCCCCACCCAAGATCTGCTAAGTATAGAAGTATTTCAATATAGAAATAATAGGAGTGATTGGATGACCATGGTTATCAATGAAGGACCACATTACATTAGGTTGTGAACCCTGTTCATAATTTAATAATCACCTAATACAGTCAATTAAATTGGAGAGTGATTATATGAGGCATCATATATATATGCATTTCTTGCAATCAAAGAAAAGTTTCCCAGAAATTAAAATGGAAAATTAACAGTAAAATATAGCTATTCAAGATTGATTAAGACCTCGTGATTTAATCTTGCACAAAATTATGTTCACTTGGTTTTAGAAATTACAGGAATTTATAAAAAATAATAAAATATGTGTGTATTTGCATCTATATACATCTATGTGAGAAAAAAAGAGAGGGTGTGTAGATTCCCTTTTTATTAAATGAACAATTTATACCACAACTTTTCAAATTAATTATTCTGTTCAGTGTAGAAAGCAGATTTTGTGTTTGTATTTCAATCTTCATTATTGGAGCATAAATTTAATAATTTACATGTATATCTCCTGTTTAGAGTATAAATATTCCAATCCATACTTATTACATACTTCAATATATTATTTTAATGCTCTTACAAAATTAGTTTGCAATTTGTATATTGCAAATATGACTTTATTTTAAATATTTAGAAACATAGATATCAAAAAGAAAAGAATTTTTATTTTATAGCCAAATACATATAAATTATATGATCATTACAAAATACATGGGAATCATCCATTAGAAAAAATCACTATCTAGTTCTATCTAGTTCACTTCTATTTGTTCGTAATAAGAAAAGTCTTTCCTATTTTTGAAACTGAAATATGTTTCCCTGTAACTTCCAGCATTTGATCTGAGTTCTCTCTTGGGGAATCAAACAGATAAAGGTCCAATTTCAAATCTATCTAATTGACTTCAGTGATCTCTGATTTCATGGGCATAGGCACTGTATCCACCAGTGCAGATTGGGATACTTCTGTAGGTTAGCATATATATTTGTTCAAGTTGCTGTAGTCAAAAATTCTTCAAAACAGCCATTTGGTATTTAAAGCTATTAATCTTTTCACTTCCAAGTTATGCCTTTTTCAGTCTAAAACCCACAAGTTCCTCACGTGATATGATTTTGAGTTCTATTAGCACCTTACTACCTGGACAATATATTTCACATTACTGATCAGAGCATTAGAATAGTTTGACACTCCCCTTCCTTTTTGTTTGCTTTAATTCTATAAATACAAATAAATGTCACATTAGTTTTTATTAAATGACCATTTTAACTTGCCCAAAATATTTTGATAAACTGTAAATTGTTGTATTCCATTTCATTGTTTATTTTAAAAATATTATCACTTAGGATAACAGTAATTTTAAAAAACCAAACACACCCTAAATAGCCTTTGGGAGAAAAGATATAAAGAATTTGGGGAGACAAATGCAAGCATTGACTTCAAAAAAGAGAATGTAGGAATGATTTAATAATCATTACAGAGAAGTCACCCCCCCCCCCCCCAAGGAATTAAAGCATACAATGAATCTTATATACTAATAACATATTAGTAAGGCTAATAGCTTAAATGACTTAAATACTACCATTATCAAAACAGCCACAGCTAGAAATTGAATTGACCTTCAATATGAATAATTTTCTCATTTTATGTTAAACACTGAGGCCTGTAGTGGTTGTGATTTGCCTAAAGACTGATAATAAATAATAATAAACTCTGGATGGCTACTCAATTCAAAGTTAAAGCCTAATTTTACTGTGTAACCTATCAACATTTATGTATTGCTGTTATTGTGATGGTAAAATTTTGACAAATTTGAGACACTGGAGTGTAATTTCACCTGCAAGGGTACTTAGGGGGACTTTATGAATAAATGAGGATCTCAATTTCCCCATGAAGTAATTGAGGTCTTAATAGAGTTAAGAGGTTAGCGGAAAAGGGTAAAGATTCATTCCCAGTGTGGGGTTGGTGTGAGCCAAAGTGAAAAGGAATAATAGTATAAGAAATGACTAGCCAGGTAAAGTGATATGAAATTACATTCACCTCAGAAATAAAGCAGTTTCTTTTTCTAATATTTTCTATTCTAAAATATCTTCTGTTTGTTATGAAGGAGTAGAAAGTAAAAAAGAAAGTAAAAAAAATACTTAAATGTTCAGAAGAAGAAATAAAAAGGAAGGATAATAATAGTATTAGAGAAGTATAAGGGAATAATAGTTCTTGGTATGATCACAATAATATAAGATTGGAATAATTAAACTGGAATATGGTGGAGTATATATAGAAGGAAGAGGTGTTGTAATAGAAAGAGATCACCAAGAAAAAAGGACATTATGACAGTAGAGGGCATGTTAAAGAACCTTGAGGGGTATCCACCCTTAAGGATTCTGGGTAACAGAAGAAATCAGAAAAATCTCTATATATTTTCAACTATTAAAATTTGTCTAACTAGTGGCAGCAGTGTTTCATTGGTAGGAATCCTAGAATCCAATTCCAATTTATAAGGTTTATGTCCACAGACAAATCACTCAATCTTTTTGAGGTTTTTAATCCATAAATGGGTACAATAAAAATTTTATGGACTACTTCATAAGTTCATTTAAGAAAAAGCATTTATAAAGTTTAAAGCATTTTATAAATATTACTGCTACTACTTTATAAATGGGAGGTACAATGGAATAATGGATAGTTAGCTGCAACTTTAGTGGGAGGTAGATGCAGTTCTTACCTTTTGCCAAACTGGCTGTGTATGTCTGCAGGCAAATCACTTCACATCTCAGTCTTCCAGACAACTCCCTTAAGCGAAAACCTGCTAAAGAAGCTGCCACACTGCATTAATAAAGAGAGTTAAACCTATATAAATGAAATCACAGGTCTTATTCCTATCCCCATCTCTCCTTAAATTCTGAATTCATAAAGAATCCCTGTCAAGAATTAAAATCAAATCTTCTGATGCTTATTTCTTTAATAATTTTTTTTTTGAAAAGCTACTTTAGAATAGAATATGAGATACCTTGTATGGTAAATGTCTTTATAAAAATATATATCTGTTATATTATTTTTTGTGGAAAAATTAATATTTATACTTAGGGCAATTTGATAGATCATGCCTTCAAAATTTCAAACACTCTTTAAAATGGCCAAAACAGCCACAAGGGAAGGTTAGTTGGGATGAAGTAAGTTATTGGTTCAGGATAGAGCAACTTTTTTCATTATTCCTGGACAGGATGAAATCCATCAAAAATATTAGTTTGGCATTATTTAATGTAGTTATTTCTGCTGATTGCTCTTCTTTCATGCCATCAGACTAATATTCAGGTATGTAGTGTTTACTGTTGCATTCATCACCATTGCTCCACGTTCTGGAATATTGATGTTGTGTGTTTGGTGGGTATCTTTGTTGTGTTGTGGTTTGCCTTTTTTTTTCTTTTTTTCCTTCTTTTGGTTTTGTGTTTTTTTTTTTTTTTGTTGTTGTTTTTTTGGTTTGTTTACAGTACATGTTCATGTTCCCTCATTCATCATTGTCTCACAGTGATATGGTAAAGCTCGTAGAAGTCTCCAACGATGGAGGGCCTCTGGGAATCCATGTAGTGCCTTTCAGTGCTCGAGGCGGAAGGTAATGTATTGTGTAGGATTTTAATTGAATCATAATATGAAGTGTTTTATCTTAGTTTATGCTGAAATGTATGGTATTGGTTTAGCATGTTCTTAATGTATAAACCATGTCAATTTTGTGGCCACTGTTGATTCATTCTTATACATGTATCATAATTAGAGAATGCCTTTGGGTAGATACACAAACTCATCGTGCCTTTCATTCAAATTATCCTAATGAATTGATTGTTCATTGCAATTTACACAAACATTCTGCATGGCGGATGGAATATTTTCTGCTAAATTGACAGTAGGTGTGAAAATCAGAACCACAACTGAACTAGCAAAGAGAAATAAAGAAGTTAGACAATTACTTAGATGAATTCAGCTAATCAAAACCAGTTACCCACAAACGTTACTTAAAATCCTTTAAAAATGTTTTTTGGTTAATTATATTAGTTCTCTACTCTTTTTTCCCACTGCAATTGATTTTAGGAATCAAAATAAAGTCAACTGTGTTACTAATGTTCTTAACATAGCATGGAAGGCACTCTATGATTTTCCCTCACTTTCAGTCTCACATTTTTATACAATCGAGATTGATCGATAAAAAGTAAGTTCATGGAAATGGCAAATATTAAGCACTCAGTGAATATTTATTGTCATTGTTTTTGAAACATTTTGAATTGTCTTGCTTTTCCTAGAATTTTTCATGGACACAAGCTCGAGTTTAAATTTTTTTAAAAAAAATCATACAATACTATTGATGAAAGTTCTTTACTAGGTAGATGCATGATGATGTTTAAACCTAATACGTCCCTTCCCTCTAGAATTTTGGACATGTTTTGACTGATTTAAATTTAGTATATTCTCCCTTTGCCCACTCTGACTCCCAAGAGAAAGAAAATAGATGATTCTTACAAATAAATATATATGGTACAGCTTATTGAGTTTTGAACATAGAGTTATCAAGAGGAATTCTAATTCTGCTTCAAGATATTTACTAGGTAAAGGAACCTGGACAAGTCACTTATTTTCTTCTAGCCTCAGTTCCCTCATCTTGAAATGAGGTTAAAAATAACACTTATCTTTGAAGATTGTTATGAAGATAATGTGAATTAATGAATAAAACACTTTAGAAACCTTAAATTACTAGGCAAATGTTAGCTGTTATTAGATATTATATATAAAAATAGTTTTATCACATTTTATATAAAAAGATTCCTTAATTTCTTTTTCCTTTTTCCCCAGATGAAAAATAATATTGCATTAAGTGCTTCTGAGTCATAAGAAATATAGCTCTATCTATTTTGGGGCAAGGAAAATGAAAATAGTATCAGAGGTTTTATAGAAGAGAGCTGAACCATCAAAGACCAATTTTCATAATATTCACATAATTAATACTCATTTTTATTTCCTAATTACTTTAAATAATTTAGAATTATTTCTGAATAGTTTCCATGGTCTCCAGAAGTAATATATTCAACATGGTAAATATAAGTTTTAGTCCTCTGGTAAATAGAATTCATTAAATAATTTTGTTATGGTTTTACCCAGGGTTGGGTTGCCTGTTCCTGAATTCTCTAGCTTAGATAATTGATAGCAATATTATGTTTTTATAAATATGGAGAATAGAGAAGGTAATATTGTCCTATAATATTTACAGTATAGTAATAATAGTTGTGATATTTTTTCATAATTAGCTGAGAAAGTTATCCTTGGAAGTAATTTGAATTAATCAAGAGCAGAGTCATTCAAGAAATTGTTTTTTTTTGTTTTTAATATTGAAGAATATAGATTATTCTCTTGATATTATTTGCTAAGAGATTAATTGCTTGAGAGACTAATATGTTAAATTTGGGCCAGATTTATGTTTAGTTGCTATTGTCTATATTTCCTGTAATATTTTCTATTCATTTTATGGACAGAAAAAATATTAATGCAGATGGTTGGGGAAGGGAAAAACTCCTTGTCTAATCCTCATTTGACCATGCCAACTAGTAAAATAAGTTATTGCTAATCTTAAAAATCCCATCTAAATTAAGTATTTGCCAGACCCAAATAGGGATTTTACAGTGGAAACAACATTGTCTTTTTGGGTTGTCAGTATCATTATTTTTAATTTCAAGTATCATTTGACTGGGCTATAAAATGAGATAATTTAAATTTTATATCACCCATTTAAATTACCATGTCTCACATTTAGAATCAGAAAATATAAGAATTTTTTAAAAATCTTTTTTCTTGACATTTTTAGATTTCTCATTAAAAATGTACAATATTCATTACTTATTACTTTATAGTAATATCATGCTTGTTTTTCATGCTTTATAGCAATATCATGCTTATTTTTCAAAGGATTCATTCCTATTCTTATGGATATTATTATTCTTAAGGAAAGAAGTTAAAAACATAGCTCTAAGTCACTGTGACTATAATAAGAGCATCATTGTATTTTACAAAATCATTGTTGGATACTCTATGGGAAAAAAATAAGGTAATTCCAAAAGAAAGAGATAAGCAGAGCTTTCCTATCATGTGTCATCATTCTTTTTTGATTAAAAGGAATGAGGCCACAAATATCTAATATCTTTGGCCTAACACAATTGCCTTTGGTAGACCTTATCAATCAGCCCATCATTGATAGCTAGTAGCCATGGGATGACACATACTTTCTTTTATTTGTCTCTTTTCCCAATCTGGCTTTCATTTAATCTGTATTTTTTCTTTAAACCTTCATTTGTAACAACAACAATAACAAAAAGCAATTCAACCAACTGAGCACCCATATTTTACAGAATATGTAGCATTCAGCACCCATAGTAACCTGTTTCTTATCATTGTGTGTGTGTGTGTGTGTGTGTGTGTGTGTGTGTGTGTGTGTGTTATAGGGAGTGGGGAATGAAGGGGGCCCAAGATATATGGATCAGATTGGTCTTTTCCTTGGATCTATGTTTGACTCTCTTTTACTGTTATTCTTATTTATATTATTATTGTTACTTTGTACCTTGTTCTTATTCATGCTAATATTTCCATTTTTTCTTTAAATTCCTCATTCATTATTTTTTATGATATAGTAGTTTTCCATTATGTTCATTCTCCTACCCCTTCCTAGTAAAAGTGAGTCTATGTTGACTTTTACTTAGAGACATTCTGCCTCAAATGTTAGTCTTTGATCTCCCTTCAAAGTTGTCTTATCAAATGGTGAGTTGCAAGCCTTACCTATTAACTTTCTGACTTTTGATGGTAATGTTCCATATAAAACAAACATGTATCTTTTGCCATCTATAGATTTCTAAAATAACCAGGTAATCATAATTATAACATTCTTTTAGCATCTTTTTTTTTAAATGAAGTGTCAAATTTGAACTGACTATTTAAATTTAACAGTGCTACAAAGGTGTTCTTAATAGCAATTAATAAATACTAACTATATTTTATTAAAGCCTCCAAAGAAGACCAAGAGAGAAACATTAGCAATAAAAACTGAAGGTTTTCAAAACAGTCAATATATAGATAATTCTTTATCTTTGTATAACATTTCAAAACGTCACTGAAGGCAGGCCTCTGGTCAAAGGAGACAGCTTTCTTAAAAGTCTAGTACCCAAATATATGCAAAATTCTGATTGTGATAAACAAACCATGTGATAAACAAACAATCTCCTCCACCTTGTGGCCCTGCAAGATAAATGTATTTGAGAGTTAAGACATTCAGACAATTCTCACATGACCCTTTCAGCAAAAGCTGGTAATTGTTAGTTTCTATGATTGTATCACCTTGTAATAAATGTAATCACATCACCTTTAATAACATATTTAATCTTGCTACCTTTCTTAGTTCAGATTAGAATGGTTTAAAAATTAATTTTGAAATTTTTCTCCAGGTTGAAGTTTGCTTTATTTATTCCCCACCCCTCTTGTCCTTTACTTTTTAAGTTAAGTTCACCTCTAAAATTTGAGACATCATAATGCACTCATCAACTTCTACTGAAAATTTCTTTCTCCTCCTCCTCCTCCCCCTTCCTCTCCCTGTCTTTCCCTTAGTCCTATCCTTCTCCTTGTCCTTCTACTCCATTTCCTTTTTTTCTTCTCCTTCTCCCTTCTTTTCTTTCTCCTGGAGCTATCTAACCACATCAGGAAGAAGGATTGAAATAATCACTTTCTTACAGGGTGTTTTACTTGATAGCACTAATCTCTCTTCTCACTATTATTCTTAACATTCTTTGGAAGATTTCTTTTACCTGAAATTTCTTCCATAGTTGTTCAACTATGTTTTTTAAAATGTTCAAAATAAATGCAGAAAGCTATTAAAATTTTTTCCTGTGTGTTCACACCTATTATGCTTGCTGATGTAGTGACAGACTTAAGGTGTATTGTAGATATGTTTGGATTGAATTGCATACCTGTGCTTTATAAAATTCCACAAATTTTCAGAAGCCTGTTATTTAAATGAAATGAATACATTGATGCCATCATTAAATATCAATAAACATGTGTTCTCTGTTCCTTCTCTGACGGCTTCCTATTTTTGCTGATGGCCATGTCATCAGCCTGCTTGCTTTGCTGGGTCCAACCAAACTGAAATGGCTCAAATCTTAGACTGTATGGTGGTGTTCAGAAAAACTTCTTGCCAGATTCCCTAAAGGGTGATGTAATTTGCCAACACTAGCTAATCTATCTATCTATGAATGTCTATGTTTCAACATTTTATATAAATAAGACTGCTTTATCTCTTATTAAATGACTTTGTTGTTTGCCTTTTTTTTTTTTTTTTTTTTTGGTTTCTCTTCTTTGTGAGCAATGATTTGTTTTGGAAAACCTTTGTTTTATCATTTCCTAGAATTTCCTTTAAGTATTACATTTCTCTAGTCTCTGTCATATATATGTAATAGTGGCTGTATTCATTCATGGTCAGATTTAGTGACTTGCCCAAGCTCCCTGTGTTAAGTGTTTTGTACTGTGGTTACTGAAAGCCATTCTGGCCTATTCAGAGTTCTGCTTTTAGACATTTGTGGTGTTTATACTCTGTCAGCTTTTATTAAGATAAATTATGATCATTTCCATACAGCTGGGTGGCAGTTGTGGTGAGTTTACATTATCAAAGCAAAACTCAGACTAACTCAGCCAATTTAGATGTCAATAAAACATTTGTTACTTATTTTCAGTTTTATCATTGGTTGTAATTTATACTTAGGATTGAAAATGTTAACATGTGTGACTGAGTTTGTTTTAATTAAGTGTATAATTAGGCTAATGAACCTTGTAAAAATGTAGTGGTGCAAGCCTTAATATAATCTAAGCAGTTAAATTTCTAATTATGCATCCAAAATAGTACAAAGATTCAGCATCTCAACTGTTTGCTTTTCTGTGGGATGATTTTGTGTGTGTGTGTGTGTGTGTGTGTGTGGAGAAAAACCCTTGTAAATTATAAAAAAGAAATTGAGGAAAATATAAGCATCCTAAAATGACTACATTAATATTTTTTATGATAATTCATGCTGAAGTGAAAATAACAAGGTCATGTAAGATATTTTGCCCTCATGTTATGTGTATGTATGCAGGTGTAAGGACTCTTTTAGGACTGTTTTAGCAAAGCTGGTAAAAACTCACATTCATTTAGCCATTTTAACCATTTTTTTAATGTTATTTTTTGCAAGGCAAATGGGGTTAAATAGCTTGCCCAAGGCCACACAGCTAGGTAATTATTAAGTGTCTGAGACCAGATTTGAACTCAGTTACTCCTGACTCCAGGGCCGGTGCTTTATCCACTGCGCCACCTAGCCACACTCCATTTTAACCATTTTCAAAATTCTTTTAATATCTAGATAGCTGCTTACAATGATCTTGTGATATAAGGTAACATGAATTAAAATTCCCATTTTCACATGAGGAAACTGATGCATTTAGCTGCTTAAACCCTTTATCTCTTGAGTCAGCTAGTATTTAGGGGTCAGATTTTGATTCCAGGTCATCTTGACTTCAAATCCTATTTTCTTATTATAGTGATGTCACCATGTAATTATGTACCAAAATTATTTTGTAATATGTACTTATCAGATAGATATTCTGCTAGATTTCTTCAGGTTTGATGGACCAATGGTCTCTTTTTCCCTTTCCTATCTCCACCTTCATGGTGTAGTTTTCACTAGCAAATGTAATTTATTAAATGCATACTATGTGCTCAGATACTTTGAATTTGCATAGTATCAGTGTGGCTCTTTGTACCAAGTAGATACTTAGGAAATATTTCATAAATTAGTCACTTTGATATTTTATATTAGAATTAAATAGACCATCTGTCTCTACATACAGCATCTTTCTATCTTTTATAAACCTTTTATGCTTTTTGCAGTCTTTTATATTCCTTTGCTTTTAACATTTTAGTAATTTGGATTTAGAATGCCTGTTATGCCAAGTCATACTTTTGCTGGGGTCATCAATAATTCAAGCAATAAGCATGTAGCAATTCTGATACTGGCCTAGGCCACTAGGAATAAAAAAAGTCAAAAAGGAACCTCCATGACCCCAAGGACCTTTTATCCTGACTGGAAAGATATCATGAATACCAGATATATAAAAGATATGCTTCAAATTATGTAATTGAAGAGGTTTTCCAAAGAAAGGGAATTATTTTTAACTTTATGTTTTTATTTTCATTGTTTTTCCTTTTGCTATACTAAGTATAGGAATTCCATGGACAGCAATAAGAAAAATTAAGAAAAAAATAAAAAATCTAGAACCTTTATTGAGGAAATGCTTTTTTGTATGCTTTTAGAAAACAGAACAAAGTAAGCACTGAACTTAAGAAGACTCTAAATTCCTGTTTACTAATTTTCTGAGGATGGACCAGTCATTAAAACTATGAGCCCTGATTTTCTTACCTCTAAATTTGGACTGATAATTTTTTTTTTGCCAGTCTTCACAGTTCTATTATGAGGATACAAATTCTTTGTAAACCATAAAGTGATATTTAAATATAAGCTATGATGAGTAGGAACTGACTTTTGAGATTATTTGGGAAATGATCAAACTCCTTTTATGAGTTTGGAATGGTATATTTTGTATATATATATTTGTCTCCCCTCAAACCACCAACTCCAAAAAAAAGATTAGTTCATGAACTTCATGTGTTGGGCAGAACATGCAAAATTCAGGTACATAAGATACCTCCTTGCATATCCAAAATTAGTGCTTATAATTTCCACTCATAGTCAGAAAATTTGACATAGGGAATGGGAGATGCTTATTTAAGATTTTTATTTTTATTTTTTTTTGCTATGTAATTTGATTTATCCTGTAAAACAAATTGGGGTTAGTTTCAAAGATTATAGTAATTTATTTTTAAAATCATTTAAATTTAAATTATCAGTCCAATTTTAGCAATAAGGAAATTGGGGTTCATAGTTTTTATGACTTACCCATGGTCAGAGAGCAGTGTTTTGGTTTGTTTTCCCATACACAAGCATACAAAAGCAGTTCCTTATTAATGGTACTAGCTTTCTGATGATTTCATTTCTTGTTGTTGTTGTCCATAGAGCTTCCAGATTTAATATCACAAAACGAAAAACGGGGTGGGGGGAACATAAACAGTAAAAATAATGAGTTTTTGAGAGACTGTGTCTATTGGTGTCTAAGGTATTTAGATATCAGTAGGCTTAAGATTCATTCATTCTGCCTAGTTACACTCTGCAAGTGGGAAGTGTCCCTTGGGGGTCAGTCTACCTCTAAAATTAGGTCAGTTTTGAGATCTCAGAGCAACCATGAGATGATGGCTTTAGACAATAAACAAAATGGATGTTGTGGATTGTGCTTAATGAGGGATAATGTGGGTTTGACTTGTAGTTTATTTCTATTATAATGTTTTTACCAGAGGTTAGGATTAATAGTATTCTAGACTTGACATGTGAGAGTTTATTGAGATTAGCCAAAAAAGATAAATTATCCATGAAGTGAAATATGTTTAGCTTAAAACTTTGCTTAATCATTTTTGAAGCGATGTCATTCAAAAATATGATCAGATTGATAAAAGTTTGATTGCACTGATAATTAAGCAATCACTTAATAAGTGGATTTATTGACTAAGTCTATTGTGATTGTAAACATTGAGTATCCCTCCAAAGGATTATTATGTTATTAGGTCATAAAAATGATTGTTCAATATTTAGTTGCTGTTTTACCTAAACAGTAAAAGGACTGCTAGGAAACGAATTTTCCAAAGTTAAACAAAATAATATTGTGATCACTGAGGATGCTTTAAAGTGCTCCTCTCATTAATGATTAATCTCAGCAGAAACTCCAAGATGATGATCATTGTTAATAGAGTGCTAAATGATTTCTATTATAAACACATTGTTTGCATTCCTCTATAATAATGTTATGGAAAATGAAAAATAAGATGATGCAGATTAAATGTTTTCAAGAAGCTTTTAAAGATTCCACCAGTGCTGAAATCCTTGTAATAAATGATTACTTATATATAAAATCTCATTTTGACTTTAAAGGAAAAAAATGTTTTAGTATTTGAGTACTGTGATCCAAATTTATCATTTCTTATTTGGTTTTTCTATTCTTCATTATCTTTAGAAACTCTTTTTTGGAGATAATTTCAACTTTCAAACTCCTACCTTCTTAGCAACTAAGTGACTCCCGTCCTTATCATTTCTCTCTGATAGAGAATTTGGTAGTTGGATATTGTGGAACTCTCAGATTCTCCATTTGAGCGGGGAGGAGCAGGGACACTCAAGCAATGACCTCATGCTTTTCCATTCAGTTGAAGAATTTCATCATTCCCCATACTTGCCACCTCTCCCCGCCAACACTTCTTTCCAACTTCATTTTAGTCACAGTCTTTTCCCCATTAGATTTATGAGCTCTTTGAGGACAGGGACTGTCTTTTGCCTTTCTTTGTATGCCCCCAGCAGTCATCGTAGTGCTTGGCTCATAGCAGGGCCTTGATAACTGTTTATTGAGTGACTAAACTTAATAGTAGGTTCTGGTGGGATGGCTCCCTGGATAAAGTTGGGGATCTGGAGTCAGGAATATTCATCTTCATGATTTCAAATCTGTCCTCACATATTTACTAGTCATGGGTAAGTAACTTGTTTATTACCATTTTCTCATCTATAAAATGAGTTGGAAAAGGAAATTGTAAAACACTTCAGCATTTTTGCCAAGATAGTCTTAAATGGGGTCACCAAATATCAAAAAAGACTGAAAATGACAATACCAAACTCAAGAATAGTTAAATATATGAGACTGTTGAAGCTGGTTATTTAGCTATTCAATTCTTATAAATGCATGCTATGTCTTAAGGAATTTGCAAGTTTAATAATCTCTATATTTTAGGGATTAGGGAACCTACAATTTGAACGATTCTATTCTAATTTTTCATTTTCACTTACATGTTTAGTAGTTGTGTAATTTCTCTGAAACTACCATTCAGTGTTTTGTGAATAACTATGTAGAAGTAACACCAGTATCTATTATGCTAACTTAATTTAGTTTTGTTTTTCAAGTTCTCCACTTTGTTTTTCATAGAATTATACTTAGATCTGAAGGTCACTTTCTTTGTTTAAGACTAAGACAACTTATTTTAATAAATGTTATGGGAATCTATTCCTTTTGGGAACTGGAGGTTGGGAGAGAAGACATTTATTTTTATTCTCCAAAAGTGAATCATTACTAAAAAAGTGGCTCAAAATTTGTGAATATTTTTTTCAGAATCATTTTTGCAGAATCACTGAATGGTTATTTAAGTTAACACTCACTTTTGTCTTTTTTCCATGAAATTTCCATCCATTTTCATCTTGGTTCTATTCATGAAAGATTCTAGCAATCTTACTGTTGTCAGCAAATTCACTGAAAATTATCTATAAAGCAATTTCTTAAAATGGTTATTTTATGAAGTCAATATAATCACAGAACATCTGCCCATTTGAAAATATTTTATCTATTATAATTTTCTTTTAATATATGACATGGATTAGCAATGTGATTCTTTGTGCTAGGCCCAGGTGTAGCAATGTGATTCTTAATAATCTTTTAATAGACTTAAAAATTTTGTCAAAATTTGGCCATGACTTTGTTAGTTATTGTAATATAAGTAGCCAACAAAATGAGAAATATCAAGGAATTTTGCTGAACCATCTTTGATATCACTTTCATGGACTAGGATCTCAATGTGGAATCCTTGTAATCGATGATGAGTTTATATGGATATGATCAATGAACGACACTGTTTGACTTAGCTAGATAAATAAAACATTTACTAAGTGTTTATTTTACTTCAGGAACTTCTCTAAATTTATTCCTTCATTCAGCTACCCTTTAGTGAATGTTTAATACTGTTCTTGGATGAGTAAAGGATAGACTCTATCCTTAAAGAGACTGAAATCTAAAAGGGAATTAAGCTTCTATTATACTTATAAATATTCAGCAAGATTGACCCTGAAAAGTGCCATGGAAAATTTAAACAAAGAGTTATGTGGCTGAATGGCAGAGAAGGGGTCACTAGAATCCACATTCATCAAAAAAAAACGATCTTTGAAGGCAAAAACATGCATTTAATATTATTCCATTTTAAGATATTTTCTCTCTTATTGAGTTCTAGAAAGTTCCAATAACTTTCGTATTGCATTGCCATGTTGCAGATATGAGTATTTAGACTGATTATCTGAAACATAATTTAAATGGGAAAGGCATCACCAGGATAAATATTTTCACAAATTATGAAAATAATGGTAAATCTATAAGCACTAAATTCCCATAGGAATGGATACTTCATTTTTAGTAAATATGGAACTAAATCATTGTACAAGTAGACAAAAATATATTAACCAAGTAAATAATACTCAGTTATAATTAGAAAAGTTGTCATTAAGAAACCTTCCATGTGTTCCAGCACTCCAAAATGTATTAGATGAAGGAGGAATTCAAAGAATTATACATTTGGAATTGGAAGGACACCAAGTCTAACTCCTGAGGCTGAGGGACATTAAGTACTTTCCCAGGTTCATATAGCAAGTTAGTTTTTAAGGCAGAATTTGAACTCAAGTATTCCTGATTCTATGCTAAATAGTCTTTCACTGTACTTGCTGCATACCACATACTTTTAATTCAGTTTCTTAGTATGTTCCAAATATACCTTTTAAATTTTAACCATTTTTTTCTGATGGGGCCTTGTTGAGGTGATTTGAGCAATGTTATTAGAGGCAAAGATCATTACACTTCCTCTCATCCATTGCCCTAAATTTCCTTAGTCAGCTTGATTCTGTCATATCTTCTAATGGAAATACAATTATTAGCCTAGTTCTCATTGTGAGAATTAAAGTGTTTTGAAATGCAGAAACAAAAGCATCTCCTGAATGTAAATGCTAATTCAGGAAATTATTTCCTCTCTATATCTCTGATTTCATCTCAGATTGGAAAACACAAAAGTTGATTAAACTATATATGTCTTTCAGCAATTCCTCTGTTAACTAGAGGCTGCTGAGGTCCAAGGTACCCGGTTATCTTTTTTTTCCCTCAGAGGCATCCCCATTCAGCAGGATACAAAACCAATTTACAGAAAAATCCTGCCAAAAGTTTTGACAAAAATATGCTTCTCACAAGTTACACACTGTGGCATTCACTGAGCCATCACACTAGCTATTTTTTTAAACAGTTGTCCATGTTAGACAAAATGTTATAGTCTGTTTCTAAAATTTGTTCCTCTGACAAGTCAGAAAGTGATTTCTTCACTTCTTAGCAAAGGGTTCTTTCTATTCATGATGGAGATTGCAAGTTCTTTTGGATATGCATTACCTATTTGAAGTAATGGTGTAGCAGTCCTGTTTGAAAAATCACTAGAAGTGGGTTAGTGTACACTCCATCTTCCATTAAAAGACTTTGTGAATTTCCTCGTGATTTTGAATTGATAAGAGTATATGAACCAAAAAGATATTGCACATGTAATCATTTACATTCTTAATGTTCCAGAACCCTGGGGTTATTAGTGAAACGACTGGAAAAAGGCGGTAAAGCTGAACAAGAAAACCTTTTTCATGAGAATGATTGCATTGTCAGAATTAATGATGGAGACCTTCGCAACAGCAGATTTGAACAGTAAGTATACCTGCTAAAAGATATTGCACACTTTCAAGCTTTAGATATCCTGAAGGACATTTATTTGAGACCTTTACACAAAATGTCTAAATATGGCTTTCTGATAGCAATGATCTTCCATTACCTCTCTCTAAAATTTTTGATTAATTAAACTTTATATAATTAGGGAAACTAAATGGCTTTAGTGTGGATAGAGTGCTGCAACAAGAATGAGGAATACCTGCATTCATAGCTAGTCTCAGATATTTATTAGCTGTGTTTCCTTGGCAAATCACTTAATGGCTGTTTTCTTTTTTCCAAGATAGAAGAAAATGCCAGACCATTCTAGTATCTTCTTTTCCTAGAAAACCCCATGGATGGTAGGGTCCCAGGATCATGAAGAGTCAAACACAATTGAGCAACAACAATAATTATTTGGTCATCACCCTTAGATTACATGTGGAATGTTCTTAAACTGAAAGGACTCATTTCTCAAATCCAACATGAACCCATTTCATTCTTTACTTCCCTCCTGCTTGCCTTTTAATCCACCATTTCTGCAGTTTTCACAATATCTGTTACTTAAACAGTTTCCATGTTGTTTTTCAAAGATTATTCTTTTTTTTTTTTTTGGGTGGGGTTTGCAAGGCAAATGGGGTTAAGTGGCTTGCCAAAGGCCACACAGCTAGGTAATTATTAAGTGTCTGAGACTGGATTTGAACCCAGGTACTCCTGACTCCAGGGCCAGTGCTTTATCCACTGTGCCACCTAGCCACCCCTAAAAATTATTCTTAAGAAAAGAAAAACTCCTGTGCATCCTAATATGAAAGAACTTCTTTGTGAACTGCAGGTTTTTCTGCTTTGGTGCAAGCCAGTATAGAAAAGCTCTAAGTCTAAATTCCAAGGGATCTCTGCTATAATTTTCCATGTAATGTCTTAAAGAGAAAGCAATATTTCCTCATATTCAATGTTTTTCAGGGTGGAGCATAGAGCTTAGGTAAGTATTAGACACTTCTCTTTGAGGAATTAGAATGAAATTCTATAATTTGCTTAAATATAACCATACTATGTAATGAGAATGGAACCTATTGTTTTTTAATGTTTTAAATGATATGACATATAATGGTGGCCTTGGATGTGCACATAAAACAATAAGGAATGGGTATACTCATAGATTTTTTGGTGACTTTTCCCATGCATTTGCAGCATATAATAGTAAGTCAACTGCTAGTTACCATTTAAATTTTTAAATAAATTGGTATGAAATTTTATTCCTTGGAATACTTACAAATTTACTGTTAAATATTCAAAAATTGTTTTGGAAAATATGGATAATGATATTTAATTCCTTTGAAGATGATATTTAACTTCATTGGAGATTTAGTGATGTACATAAAGCTGCTAATTAACATGGCCCAAAACCAAGAGATAGAGTGTTCAGCTATTTGTGTAATAGTTAATTTTATTCTTTATTTCTTCCCAGGAGTGGCATGTTGATTTATATCTGGTGTAGCATCTTTAAGTTTATTGATCAATAAGTTATTGATATTTTAGTTTTCATTTTAATTTCGGCACTATCTGTCAGTTCTTGTTGCTTAATTAGTCTACTTAATTATGCTCATAATGCTCCTAGTCTGCCAGTCTTAATTTGCTAATTTTCATTCATTCCGAAACCCAGAGCACAGCATATGTTTCGCCAAGCCATGCGTACACCCATCATTTGGTTCCATGTGGTCCCTGCGGCAAAGAAAGAACAGTATGAACAACTATCTCAAAGTGAGAAGAACAATTACTATTCTAACCGCTTCAACCCTGAAACACACTATATGGATAACAAGAGTGTTAATAGTGCAGGGCTTCCTACGCTCCAAAGAATATCCAGACTGAATCATCAGACTGACCAAACAGACTCTTACTCACAACTACCTCATAGTGCCAACATAGCAGGAAAACTGCCATCAACTGTGTCTCCCTCACAGCAAAATGTCATTAGTCCAACCCCAAGCAGCGGTTATAACACTAAAAAAATAGGAAAGAGACTTAATATTCAGCTTAAGAAAGGTAAGTCTCATTCAGTTTTTATTATGTTCAGTATTTATTTAAAAAAAATTTTCCCCATTGTGAGCCTTCTTCAGACCATTGAACTCAAAATGCATATGAGTTGTTTAAAAATCATGAAACACATAAATATCAGCATTTAGTTTCATATTGCTTTGTTTTCATATTTGATGTTTTTATACCTTATTTTTGATAGTAATTTTATGGGGTTATTTTTCCTGATAATTGTGAGGGAAAAAATAAAACTTGAAGATCACAGTGGATTAAAAGAAAAACTTTTAAAATATGCTTTAAACAAATGGAGAAAAGGAAATTGAATCATAATAGCTAATTTGGTAGAAAGCTGAATTCAGAGAGAGAGAGGAAAGATGAGTTCATTTTTTGGACATAGTGTATTTGAGATGCTTATGTGATTTCCAGTTTGAGATGTTCAGAAAGGAATTGGAGCACCATAACTCAGGAGAAAGTTTTTGGCTGGATATATGGATTTGGGAATCATCTTACCAGACATGTTATTTGAGTCTGTAGGGGTTGATCAGATCACTATGTGAGATAGTATTATGTCAGAAGACAATAAGGTCAAAGAGATGGTCTGCAGGACACCTGTGTTTAATGGTGGTTGCTGCATCTGGGTGCTGATAAATCATAAATTTGTCAGACTATTCAGGGAGGTTTTGTGAATTCTTCAAGCTCCACTTCCATGGATGGAAGTTAAGGAAGCAGATAGTTAAGTTATCCTTGGTAACAAGGGAGCAATGGATTTGAGAGTGGAGAATAATTGGATAATTATTGTGATAAGGAAGAAATGAAAGTGTAGGGGAGACAGATCAAGAAAGAATGGTAGTAGGAATAATGGTCATGGTAAGAATAAAATAGGGCAGAAACTCAGTGTAGTGAAAGATAAAATGAGAAAATGTCAGGGGTTGAATATAATAGACACGTAACTCTTCTGAATGAGAGTGATATAACATCTCTGTGTATGACTAGGGGTGAATTGGTTTCTACATTATACTGTCAGTGGGTTAAATTGAAGAACTCTAAGAAGAGGGTATTTGAGGGGGGTATCAACATTTACATGGGAATTCCCTACTATGAAAGAATTTTGATGGGAAGATGATTAATCAGAGAGGACCTGAGAATGTTCTGGATAAGTTGACCACTAGGATCTGAATCAGGTGAGAACTGGAGTACATGAACTTCAGTCATGGAGGTGTTTTGAAGTTATGATAGTATCAAACTGAGTCATCACCCTTTTGATGCTAGTTATATATCAATAACATCTTAAACTCAGTTTTGGATGCAATGCTTATTTATAACTGATTAAGCTGATCAGTTCAAACAATTGATTTGTTATTTCACCATACTAAATTACTTCTTGAATACATCTCCATAGTTTTATTATTATAATTGACAATAGACAAATTCAAGTGAATTATATGTTAGAAAAGATGGTGCTCAAGAATGATTTGTGGAATAAAGTATGTCCCAATCCAAAAACAAATGAAAATTTGTGGTTTGGATATATCAAACTTTTTATAGTTTATTTCGAATATGATAAAACATTGTTTTCTGTTTATTTCTTTTTGTCAGTATCTTTGAGTCATATAATTTTTTACTTGGTAAGGTAACCTGTCTTATTTTGTAAACTAAGAAAACTGATGCCCAAAGCAAAAGTCTGGCATCAGAATTAGATTAGACCTCAAATTTCCTGACTCTACCAATGCTTTATTTTCTACTTTGAGTGGAGAGTTGGAGAAGCTTGGAATATAAAGTATTTATCTCCTTTCTAAAACTGTGATAGCACTAAGTGAACTTCCCATGAACATCACATTGCTTGTTTCTGGTTTCTGAATTTTCAGCTCTATAAACCTCCCTGACAAAAGTGAGAGTTGACAGCTTGTCTGCAGTGGATATTCCTCCAACAAGACTTAAGGGCATCAGCATAAATCTGATTGTGGTTCTTTCAGTTATGTTTTATGCTCACTGAATGACATTCCTCATTTAGAAAGAATATAATAAAATAACTTAATAAAATATCCATAGAAAATTGACCAAAAATATGCCTGGGGCTCCTCAGGGTGACAAATTTTTCAATTTTATATCTGACTTTCACTGGACCTATTCATGTAAATGTTAGCAGTTTACTATATATCACTAGTCTTTTATATAACTCCAAATTAGTTAATTTAGAAAATTATCAGTTTTCACATAATTTTTAATAAGTAAATCTGAAAAATTCCAGCATAGTAGTTTAAATTTTGATAATTATTTGAAAATGTACTTGTCATCAATTTTTTTCAAATTTAGAAATTAGTCATTTCTAATAAAATATTTATTTCATAAAAGCATTAAAGAGTAGGAAATGAAGTTTAATACTTAATTTTTTTCAACAGAAGAAAGAAATATCAGCTTCCTTTTTTTTGCTTTTTGCTTTTAGATTTGTTAATATCAACATACACAGTGGAGACCTATCTCCTTAATGCTATTTTCATTTGATTACTGGGGCATCATCCATGTGGAGCAATAAATGAAGCAAAACATTTAAGCATACCCCCAAGTAGCATATTATCAGTATGAATAGAATGGGGATTTTGATTGTCTTTGATTATCGTTAATGAAGTATGCCATAAGAAAAGAAGCTTTATGGAACCCTAACAAATACAATTTGGGTAGCAGGCAATGGTCATTAGGTTAAAATTTCTTTGTAGGTTTCATTAAAGCATAATGTGTCCAAGACTTCAAATACCAACTATGTCCTAAATAATAGTAATTTATTACAAGGGTATTATCTTTTTTTATCTGATAAAGAGTGAGACACTCTTCATTGAAAGTGATTCTTTGACATATTTTTGGAACTCTGACATCCAGAATGACAGAACTAGGATAACCCAGAAGTCTTTGCTTCTATAATTATGATTTCTTAATATTTATTGCCATTTTGGCATTTTCAAATACTCTGATCTTTCACAGGAATTAGCTTTTTAATAAAGTCAGGGGAGAAGGTCAGTAATATGTTTCAGTCAGTACAGAATGTTTTGTTGGCTTTTCTAAATGAAAATTGATATCTATTTATCTTTCTTTAAAAGGTCACTGCCTGAACTTTTACCATACAGATTTAGGGGTTATTGCTGATATTTTAATAATATTGAGGTTCACACAATAGTATTTATGGTTCATAAAAATTAAGATCGCAAAGTGAGAAGAGTGTAGATTCCCCATCCCCTTATTAAAGTAATATTGTAAGTCATTAGGGTCCCATTAAAACAGACATGTGGGAAAATCCTAGTAGAAAATTTTGAAAGGAATATTATAGATACAGGATGTTATGCTGGTGATCATAGCAAATAGCTTCAAATATGAATAATCATGAAATCATTAAATTTTTCCATTCAAACTGATCAAACTTGGGGGGGGGAATTCAGTTTTCTTTATCTTTTCCTGAAAAATTAATTAATTTGAATTTTTACTAAGTAAAATTTTTGTTCTAGATCTAACTATGCAATCCCAAACTTTGCAGGGGAGGGTATTGTATATTTTGATATCCCTTCTGTCCTATCGTTTTTTCATAATTCTTCTGATAATTGTTCAGTAACGTTAAGTTATTCATACAAAACTTATTTACTAAACAGTCCTCTTTGTAAAGCATAGCAAAATTCTAGGCACTGGAGTTGGGGTTTCGGACTGGGGGGGGTGGGAAAGAGTGGATGTGAATATAAAGAAAATATAAGTTAAATATAACTCTTATCTTCATGAGTTTCCAGGTAAGCGTATTATTGACTGGGAAGTAAATTACACATTTCTAGATTTAATAAACAATATTACACATTAAGTATATTTGTTAAATTAAAAGGACCAAGATATAAAGATGTCATCAACCAAACAGAGGGATGATCCAAGAGTGATTCAAGTGGAATTTAAGTTGAGTTTTAAAGTACAGATAGTAATTTCACTGGCAGAAAAGATTAGATTAGCCATTTTCGAAGTAGGTAGCAATGTGAGGACAAAGGCATAGAGATGGAAATGAGTGAGAACAAGAAGCAAAAGACATTCTGCTTAAGGAAGGGTTTAAACTATGAGGAGAAAAGGGTAATATGAAGGTCATCCTCAGAATTCTATCATGTGATTTTTGTAAAATGATGTAATGTTTCTTTTTTCATTTGTAAAATAAGACAGCTTGACCAAATGACCTCTAAGTCACTTTCTAGGTCTACATCTTTAATCCTTTGATCATTTTTTAATGTCATAGTTATCTTCATATGTGTCAGATATATTTAACTGATCATCTCTCTGAGGGGAAAAACTTTATTTTTCTACCTCTTGGTTTTGTGCTTTAGCTAACAATACCAAGTCATTAATTTATTGTTTCTTGAATTTAAATGACTAGAGTTTCAGCTAAATGAATTTCTTTTACTTATATTTGAACCAATATTTGTTAAAAGTATAACCTCAAATTTACATATTCTATTAAAGTTTACAGAACCCTTCTTCATCCCAATTTTGTGAAATAGGTCATTGAAAAAATAGTTTTATGTTAAACTGAGGTACAGAGATTGGGATTGTCTTGTGGTCACATAGCTAATCAGTTTATAACTTTAAATCCTAGACTTCAAAGCTTTGTTTCTCTCTATATATTTATAACCTGTAATATTTCTTTTTCTTTTTAGGACTTATGATTAGTGATATCTTTATAGCATAGTCCCCTTTAGCAAGTGTGTACAAGATAACATTTTAAACTGAAATATCTTCTGAAATAATTTTTTTTTGGAACTAAAGCATTTTTCATTATTATAATTGACAAGCTATCATCTTTAGATTTTACCTTGCTTCATTTTGGATTATTGCTTGTCAATTCCGGATACACACAACCTTCTTCCTACACTGTATTCAACATATGATACTGAATGTCAAAAAATCCTGCCAAAAATTTAAGAATTTAAAGTTTTCAAATCAGTCCTATTTAAATGTTTCATTAATTTCATCACCATTAAATGTTATTTGATCATTTTTGAAGGTGGTAGCCAGAAAATAAGATTTTTTTTAATCCAGTAATTTTTTCTTGTCTTAGATGAAACAATCTATCTTAAATTTTGAGAAATAAGCATGAAGATTTAGTTAGAATAAAAGTGTACAAAATGAAAGTTGTAAAAGTTATAAAATTCAGTCATTATCAATAAATTAATAAATTAATTCCATAATTTTAATTTTAAAGGTTTTTTAATTCACTAAGTGAAATGCTTTTCTGATTTCCCTTAACTTCATCAATTCTATCTAAGAAAATTTGAGCAAAAATTCCTATAAAGACGACTGCCTGAACTGTTTGACGGGATCATTAATAAATTATTTTAAGGCAGAGCATTTTTAAATGGTGAAAATCTAAATCATTTCTTTTATTTGCCCAGGTTCAGAAGGTTTGGGTTTTAGTATCACTTCCAGAGATGTACCAGTTGGTGGCTCAGCTCCAATTTATGTGAAAAATATCCTTCCCAGAGGGGCTGCTATTCAAGATGGTAGACTCAAAGCAGGAGATAGGCTTGTGGAGGTGAGTGACTAATTCCTTTAATCTTAAAAAAAAAGCCCATAAATTATTTTGGTGTATTACATGATTGCTTCTTTTAGGCTACTTGTACAGATATATGCTCCATGTGAAACAGTAAATTTTGCTTTGTAGCAGAGAACATGTGACACAGTTCAATTAGTGTAATATTTTTCTCTCAGTGTGGGGTTGTGTCTACATGATGACAAAGTGCCTAATCTATTCATTCATTTCAGTAAAAAATTAAGATAGTCATTTAGATAGTTGGTTTTCATAATGTCAAACATTTGGATTAATGAAATTTCTTAAAAAAAATTTTGTTGAGTGAATATATTTTGAGTGAATTAATAAAGTATTTTGGTAATATATGGATTTAACCTTTGTTTGAATTTATTACTTTCTTAGGAGTTTAAATGAGGCCACAGAGATTATTTGAGAAATATAAAAATGAAGCAAATGAAAAGTAGTTCAAAGGAAAAGCATTGGCACCAAAAATAGTAACAGTGGACTAAACATAATGACTTTGGACAAAAACTTAATGCCTATAATGATATCTTTGGTTAGAATGTATTATGCACATTTTTGAATTTCTTTTTTCTTTCTTTAAAAATTCTGTTTTAGCATTGGAAAGAAGGAAAAATCAGCTTTTTGGGGGGTAATTTCTCTATTAGACTGTTTCTTTAGAAAACATTCAATCTTTCTATCATCAAAATCCTTTATCCTTCAATTATTGAGAACCAGGGGATCAATTAGCAACATTAAAATAAATTTTGAATGTGTTACCCTTCTGTGTGTTGTCTTCTATGTATTTCCATTTTTATACTTTTGCTTTATTATGTCTGAGTTTTCCAAATGCTGTCTTCAAAAACTAAATTCTTGCCACAAAGGAAGCGCAATATATTTTATATTCCTCCCACTCCCACTTCTAAATTGTACTAGGGTTTCCTTTCCTCTCCCCCGACATTCCTCCATGCTTTCTTGGTGTATGTAGCAGATATGTTTAAAGTTTTGCATTAGCATTTCATTTATACATTTCAGGTCTTCTCTATTAAAATAGATCTGAAACTAGTAGAAATACTAAACTGTTTTAAGAAAAGATGTGTATTTTGCATATGCTCTTGAATTTCCTATTAATATTGAATTGCTATTCAAAACATAGTAAAGTCTTTTTCACAAAGTCATTTTTAGAGTGACCTTTCTAGGGCCTTTAATAAAGGTAAAAAATCCAGATGAACGATAATAACTTCTTAAAAATCAATTAATCAACAAGTATTTATTGAGTACCTATTATAGAGATAAGGCATTGTGAATATATTTACAAAGAGTGTAACAATCTTTACTTGTAAGTTACTATGGACACATTTGGTGTTATAATAGAAAAATGTAGGTGAAGGAATTACTTTTCCATTTGCCATTGGCCATTTGGCCTCATTCTGTCTGTGTCCATGCCCTTCACCTTTATCGCCTTATCCTCCCTTCATTTCTTCATAGAAGTTTTTTGCATACTAAATAGGATGAATTTTTTTAATGTGCCTTATTCTTTGTTCAAATGAATTATATAGATGCCATCCTTACTCTTATAGTAACTTATAGCTCTGCTCCCCACCCCCGTTTTTGCTAAATAACTGGAACTCTTTTGAAATAATACTTTTCTTTTTGAATTTTTAATTTTCCAAAGACATAGGATTTTGTTTTAAATTGTAAACTTTTTAATTATAGGAAAGTTGGTTTTTGGTTCTGTTTATTCTTTTAGAAAGCTGTCGTATCTCTGGGGATATATTGTTTTCAACATTAAAATATTGAATTTCTATATTTTCTATTGGGTTGTGGAACTTTAAGAATCGTAGAGTAGAGGAATGACCAGACAGGGATTGGAGACAGTCACTTTTCAAAACTTTTTCAGGGTTAAAACTTTCAAATTAAAATCAAAATCTTCATGTACTATTATCATGGGTTTCTTTCCTTAATGAAACAGCAAAATCTTCTTTCAGTGTTTAACATACTTATGCTGTAAAATGTCCTTGAATTTCTTGTTACAGCCAATTATATCCAAGTCAGTATTTTAAAATTTCCATTCTCTCTTGTGCTATCTACATTTTAAGAGATTGGTGCCAATGCATTAGTGGTACCCATCATATCTACCTCCACAGATTTTTATGATGTCTTTGGAAGGTTCCTAGGTTCTCCAGCACTATACGAAAAGACTTTTTTTGGGGGCTGTTGTCACTAAGTCTTTGGGTGTGGACTCAACAGCATTCTGTTATATCTCTTTGTCCAAGGAACATATTAGTGAAATTCAGAGAAATTCTTCTCCATAACTTTGGTTATTAACTCATATATTGTTTTTTCATCCACCAAAACTCTATTAATGTATAGAGAACTCTAATCTGTTTTAGGGCAAGGAGTACCCATAATGATTCAATCCCAGATTTTGTGAATCACTGAATAATACATTCTGTGGAATAGTTAACTTCATAGTATCAGTTGTATCTTTTGTCTTGCTTCTTGTCTACTCTAACAATCTAATTTTTTTTTTTAAATACTGTATATGCTTTAGGTAAATGGAGTCGATTTAACAGGCAGAACCCAAGAGGAAGTGGTCTCCTTGCTAAGAAGCACCAAGATGGGAGGAACTGTAAGCCTTCTTGTCATTCGCCAGGAAGAAGCTTTCCATCCAAGGGAAATGGTGTGTAAAAGAACTGGCAAAAAATTCAGTTTAGCATGAACTGGTTTAGCTTTGTGATGAGAACGTTGTTTTGGAGTTACCCATTTGTGTATTAGTTTATGTTTTCCTTTCTCAGTAACTTTTCATCCTTTTTTAGTACTTGAAAACCAACCTGAACTTATGAGACAAAAGAGGTTTATTCCTTTCTATTTCCATTTAATTCTTTCTAGATAACTATCAAATCTCACTTATCCAAAATTATATTTATTATTCTATATTATGGAATTGCTTGTTTTATTCCATAAATTAAAAATAAACGAAAAATACAGATTATCTGCTATGAGATAACTTCTCACAGATCACATTATGGAAACTATACAGATTTCGGAGAGAATTGTCCTTTCAGCTAAATAAGCCTGACTAAGGGGGTGGCTAGGTGGTTTAGTGGATTAAAGCACTGGCCCTGGAGTCAGGAGTACCTGGGTTCAAATCTGGTCTCAGACACTTAATAATTACCTAGCTGTGTGGCCTTAGGCAAGCCACTTAACCCCATTTGTCTTGCAAAAATCTAAAAAAAAGACAAACCTGACTAAATAAGAGAGGCTATTCACCAGCAGGATGGACACCAGGAAATGATATTTTTAAGACCATAGAATCTGATGAAAAAAGTTTACCAAGAGTTTCAATTGGCAATGGTGGAAGGGAAGTATTCATTCTGACAAAATCTTTATTCTTTCAGGTCTGAAATTAATTTATTCAAACTTTTAAAAATTATCCCCCTAATCTGTTTAACAAATATATAGTTGCTATAGGCTGTGTAGGCATAAGTAAAATGTGTGTGTGTGTGTGTGTGTGTGTGTGTTTTAATTTTTTGTTTCATGGATCATTGGAGAAGTTTGAAATCCATTGACCCCTTTTAAATGCATTAAAATATTCAAAGGAATACAATTATATTGAAATGCAGTTAGTAAAAAACATTAAAAAATAAGTTCATTGACTCTTTGTCAAGAACTTCTGTTATAAAGGAAGTTCACCCCCATTATAGCTAATGGTAATTAATATAAAGCTGTTGTATGGTCTCAGGTTATTTTATAGATGTCACATTTCAAGAAACCTACCTTTTGCAAGTTTCCCATTTAGCCCACTGCATAAGCACAGATTTTTCATCTTGTTTATACTTAATCCAAATCAGGAAGATTGAATCTTGTTGTTTGGAAAGAAGTAATTTACAATAAAAATAAATGATGATGACAATTTAAAGTTAAAAAAAAGCTAGTGTGGAACAGATTTCCCAGTGCTCTTAATTAGCAGTACATTAGATCTTATGTTGAATGACTCAAGTACAATGGAATAACTTTTGTAAATTCCCCTTTTCACTTGCAAGAAGCTCATAAATATTTCTGAGTATTGTGCAAGAATTTTCATCATAGTGATATTCTTCAAGCATATTGGAAAGATAGTGTGGGGAAAATGTTTTGTAGAAAACTGCTAATTTGTATTTTCTTATACAAATGGCACACTTGGAAAACATTAATGCCTTTTGACATGTCACAAATCATTTAACTGACTATACATAGAATTTAGAATGTTTTAAAATATGTTTTTAGCTTAGCTGTTTTAGGGTGTTTAACATCAATCTAGCTTCCATTTGTTTATCAAAATGATAGTTAGACTGAATGTCAACTGTAGTGGTAGTTGGATTGCAAATAAAGTGAAATCATGCTCACTTAAACTTCTTGGATTTGACAATATATGTAACCTTGATAGTTGGGTTTAGGAAAGAGTGGATAAATTTCAGCAGTTTGGGAATCATATAATTTTACCTGAATGTTCTGTAAACTTAAATGGATGTTTTATTTTAATTGTTTCTGAGTGCTTGTACTATAATTCTCAGCAATATTTGAATAATATTTTGCTGTTTTCCTTCACTTAATTTAGTGATTTAGTTTCTTCCCTATTTTATATTACAATTCCTCTCTAGATCAGTCCTTAAACTCTTCCCTAAATAGTGACTATCTACATGAATACACACTTGGAAAATAAATGATGCTTTGACTTCTCTTCTTGAAGTCTCAGCTTAAAAATAGTCATAGCAATAATAGTAGTTGTAATATTAACAGAAACAATGGCCATAATAATGATAATAATTGCATTTATATGGTTTTTAAGATTTTACAAAAAAATTTACATACTTTATCCTGACTACTCTAGGAGGGAGAGTATTATCATCTCCATTTTACAGGTGAGGAAATTGAGGTAGGCAGAAGATAATTGACTTGCCCAGAGTCCCACAAGTTCTTAAGTTAGGTCACGTTTGAACCAGAGCTATTTGATTCCTGGCCTGTTCTTTAACCATTGTCCCATTGCATCAGCATGTCTTCCCAGAGTTACACCAAAATACAGAGAATTTTTGTCTGTTGAATCCTTATTTTCTAGGCTTTTCTCTCTTGTACTTGCCTCTTAAAAATCCCAGTTTATTCCCTTTGTGTTTTCCTTTATGAAATGATTTTTTTTTAGGGGGATAAAAGATAACTTTTAAAAACTATTTTTGTTGATTTAAGTTTTGATTTATGGAATAATGTATTTTGAAAATAATGATTGCACATGCAACTGCAAATCTATTATGTATAGCTTATTATTTCTTTTAAATATATTATAAAGTTATTACATAGTTTATTATATAAGTCCTTCATACTCAAATCCCCAGCCCAGAGATGGCTACTATATATATGTATATAAAATCACCCTATACATACTTCTATGCATCACTTCTTTTTCTGGGGATGCAGATAACTTCTTCATATGTTTTTTTATAATTAATTTCAGTATTTCTTGTTGTCAAAATGACTTATTCACTGAAAGTTGTCCTTTACCAATATTATTGTTACCATACAAAATGTTGTCTTGGTTCTGAATATTTCACTCCTCATTATTTTGTGGCAATAATATAACTTTGTTTTTCCTATGATGACTTGGTTAGTATCTGTAATGATATTTATTTATTAATTGAAAAGTGACTGGGAATTTTTTTTTGTATTTTCAATTAGCCCAACTTCCTTTTTGTCCTTCTGCAAGAGTTCTAAATTCATTGAAAACAATTGAGTATGAAAAATTGAAATGTGATATAAAATAACAAAATATTCAAGTTCCCTAAATGCCTTAAAACTCTTTTTTTGCCATTAACATCCCTTTTATATATTTACATAGTCTTAAGAACTTTAAGAACCAAAGACTAGAGGTAACATTCAAACTAACTTCTTGTCACATTGAGGCAATTCTGTTCATTCCTTAGTATTACCATGGATTTTCGCTTTTAAGAAAGATGAAAATTAAAATTTTCTTTTTTGATTCCTAAAATGCTACTTATGTGTTCGTTGACTGGGCAAGTTTTTCCATAAATTTGGGAACTTCTTAGTTATTTGTGGATTCATTTTAGAAATAGATTTTGTTTTTTAGAAACTTATATCCTTATGCTGAAAGATACTAAAAATAATATTCATCATACTAAATTTATATTTTTCTTTGATTCATCTAGAATGCAGAACCAAGCCAGATGCAGATTCCCAAAGAAACGGTAAGAATTTCATTTTTTTGTAGGTTGTATTGATCTTGAAAGATATATAGTCTTCTTTATTAATCACCTTTTTCTAATCACACTTGAACTTTCCTTTATCCCCATATATTATTGTTTTTCATAGATTTATTAAATAGTTTACATTTTCTTAGCCAAAATAGTGAATACCTTCTAGGCATCTTAATGAGAGAAATCTTGTACCATTTCCAAATTTACATGTTAAAATGAAATATTGTAATACTTTTCTATTTCTTTCTGAAATGAATATGGAATAAGTATAGGGGAACAGTTTCATCAATTTGAGACTGCTTTAGAAAAATTTACCAAACCACCACTTGCTTATTGTGTGGGAAATGATAGTTCTCAGGAAGTATGGGACATTTTAAATAAGATCTTATGAAATTATAAGACAGAAAAATTTCTCTTAGAAAAAAATAACATTCCAAATAGCTAGTAGGTCTAACCTTGTAGCAGACTAACTATAACTGATCAGTTGGTACATTCTTATGATAAAAGAAAATCCAAGGAATTAAATATAATTCTGCATATCATTTATTGTCTCTGTTTTTGTGTTGGACTTTGGGAAATTCCCATAGAGTAAATAACATTCACCATTTTAATAATTCTTCTTTAGTTTCATACTTATTAAATTCTTATAATTATTTAGCAAAACATTTTATTTTAATTCTTAGCAAAATTTTAATAAAACCAAAAAAATTATATTTTTAGCTTAAACTCATTTAAACCATTTTTAAGGAAAGCATAATCAAAATAATCAAAAAGTTGTTTATGAAATTTGTGGATGCTTGATCAGATTTCATAAATAATGATTCTGAGTTAGTTTGAAATACTTTTATTGTTAACTTGAGTGGACAGTTTTTTATCTTGATAAACTATTGCTGGAGACAGGTAGTATATATCAGTCCTTATGTAGATAATTAAGGATCCATGTGGAAGCATTTTTGCTTGCTAACAGTAAGCATATTAAAAATATTTTGTTCTTAATAAGAATGATTTACATTGTACTTTTCAATGCAAAACACAATAACATTGCTAATATTTTAGAAAAATTGTTTTAGAAAAATCAACTACTTCTATAATTTTAATCATAGCTATTTAAATATCTTGAAATCAGGAATATCACTTCAAATCCCACTTTTCTAGTCTAGTACTTGGGGGGAATACAAATAAATTTAATTTGCATCTAAAATATGAAAGGCTTCCAGTTATACTAGAATTAAAAGCAAAATAAATTTCTAAAAATATTTAGATTTTGTTTCTATTATTTAGCAGCTGTTATTTGAGTTGTAAAAGAGCTTAATTATTGCCAGATGTGACATATTAGCTTAGCTAATAAGAATAATGAACCTCAGCATATATGTACAAAAAAGATTCATTAGTGTTTATCTAACATATGGGGGAAATTAAAATACTTAACCTAGAAACAACATGGGGGGATATTTTTCTTTTTTAAATTTTCAGTTAAAATTAAGATGTTATATTCTATACCTTTACTCCTTCTTAAGCATTTTATTTTCCAGAATTAAAAGAATTTTTCTTTCTTATTGTCACCAGAATTAAAATGCATATTTCTTGCCCCTAGAACTCATAGAAATCAAAATACAGGTGCATACTGCAGAATACTCAATGTTTTGAACTCTGAAATGTGCTAAATCATATATTTTCTGCAATTTTGCTTGCAGTAGTAGAGATTTAAGAGATAGATTTTTATAAATTATAATATTGTCACACACATACCATTACTGTATATATGGGGGAAAGCATTATTGCTATATCTACTTCCTTAATTTAATGATCAATGAAAAAAATTCTCTGTACTTGTATTCATCATAAAATATCAAAGGAACATCACATTTGCATTGGAGTCTCCTTGTTGGATAAAATAATTTAACCAGATGTGCCATCTGGTTGAAGCTTTTTTAAAAAATTAATAATAATCAGCATCTTTCAGCCTGATATATGACTGGAAAGATGTGACTTGCTATTGGAAATTTTTGTTGAGCATTGTTTATTTCCTTCATATAGTTTCATCAAGGACACTCCTGATATGTAAATAGATCATTCTCATGAAGATTTTATGAATGTGAGAAAGTAATCCTATGGATTGGTCAGTCAATCAATATATGTTTCAAAAATGACTTCTATGTGTTGAACGCTTCCTCTTATTTTGATACCTTTGGTAATAATAATATAGTCTACTCTATGTGATTTCCTCTCCCCCCGACCTCATTTTCACATCTTTCCCTCTCAGTGTTTGTAAAATGATCCTTCCATGCTATCAAAATTTTGTCACCTCCAATTACTTTTTTTTAAAATTGCTAAGTTGCTGTTATTTTTAAACATGAGCAAGACAGCATTCTATTACACTCCTTTTATTCTTTACATATTTCATATTAACTATTGAGTAAGATTTGTATGTTCGTTCTCGTTCTCTCTCTCTCTCTCTCTCTCTCCCTCCCTCCCCCCCTCCCTCCCCTTCCCCTACAGAAGATTTCATTTGGCCTGTTTCTGTACTCACTAGAATTTAGGGATGAGTAACAGTGATCATTGATTAGGAAATAAGAAGTAGCCTGAGATCCAGTATTGAATGTGTGGGAGTAGGGGCAGCTTTCTTGTAGAGAGCCATGACAAAAAAAAATTGAAATGGGATGGACTTAGAGGCCACCAAGTCTAAACCCTTTTATTTTACAGATGAAGAAAGACAAGCTGAGAAAGGTAAAGTAATTTAATCTGAGTCACACAACTATTAAATGTCTTAAAATTAAAATTCAAGTCTTATACCAATTCTTGTGTTCGGTCCATTGAGAACTGGGTGAAAGGAAAGTTAAGAAAGGTATTGAGCATTATAAAAGTGAAAATGCCTTAACATTATTGATACTTTCCATTTCCTTGCTACTTCAAGGAATCCAATAGTCCTTCATCTCATAATATTCCTGTTAATTAACTAGTACAAGGGTTGTCATCCCATTTTACAGATGAGAAAATGGAGACTAAATGGAAAAAATCAAATAAGTATCCTAGTTAGTACTAGAAGTATTTACCTTTAGTAGTCTCAGAAAGACAGATAGGATTTAATTTATTTAAATGTGCTCATTGAATAATTTATTTATCAGTTCAGAGTTTAGAATTATTTATAACAAAAAGTATAGATCAAATCTTTTTGAGAAGGATTCTTCAATAACTTGATATCAAAAATATAGCCATAACATAGGAATTGATTTTATGTACCTGAGCCAGGACCTGTATAATGAAAACATTTTATGTAAAGTGCAGTTTATCCTTTAGACATTTTTTTAATGATAATGAAGACAAGCCATGCTAGAAAGAAAACCAGTCCTATTTCTACAACAAATAAAATTCATAGACAGTTAATCTTGCCCTCTCTTAAGCTGAATCATAAATAGACTTGTCAGAAAATTATACTAACTTCATTGAAAAATATAATTTATTTCACATACCTGCCAACTTTTCTCTATAGTTTTTCAAGTGAAAGTGATATGGGAACCTCAATGAAGGTATCAGTACAAATGCTATTTGAGGAAGTTACTTTTGAAGATTGTGATCTTTTAAAAATATTCATTATTCAATATATTGCCTTAAATTACTTATACTTTCCCCTAAATAACTGATTTTTTTTTGGTAGATATGGATTTAGTTCAGTTTTTTGTATTGGAATGTTTGAACTAAAATATCTATAAAGAAGATATAATGTATTAGGCTATTGCTCTCCTGCCAACATCAGCAGACACAGTTTCTAGAATGGAATGAGTTATTCTCTTCGTTTATCTGGAAACTCTTTCTTTTGATATTTCTTTGGGTATACTTTTACAGAAGTGGGAGGAACTAGATCTGTGAAACAAATAGGAGAATTGGGGTATCACATCATAACAGAGGATAATCAAATTTGGAGAGGGACATTTTTCTCATCACTTGTTAAAATGTCCTTGATCTGAAAATTTATTGCCCTCTCCTTGAAAGTTTGAATCTCTCTCTTTTCCCATCTTGAGCAAGATACAAAGTACCCTCTTCAGGATGCTTAATAAATATTTTTTGACCTCTCTTAATAGTTGGGGACCTTCTCTCTTTATACATCTCCTAGTCTATAGAAATCTTCTTCCTCCTTGAATACCAAGGGCCTTTTCTTGGTCCATGACCCTAAATTTTACCAGCTTCCAACCCATTCATTTTCATGTCTTCTATATTTCTCACACTACTCTGCACCAGATGTAAGTGAAAAAATTGTTAATTATGCCTTTTCAGCGACTGAACCATGTGCCCTTTATCAGCATTATTTTCAGTGGGCGCTTCAAAGATTATTTTTCCTACCATGTTTGATTTCTGAAGAATATATTATTTTAAATATTTGTACTACATTTATGCCTCAAGTATAAAAATACATTGTTATGATTTTAATGTGTATGACTATTACCTATATCCTAAATAAGGAGTTCAAGAATCAGCTTATCTTCCATTTTTTTAGAACAAATTACATACTTGAGTAGTTTCATTCATTTTGCTGAAGTTATTTAAAATGACCTTTATTTCAAGAAACAAGTTTTGAATAAGTGTTTTCTCTAATTGTGTCAAAAGGGAGTTGATTTTTATTTCTTAAGCCTCATAGTGGATAAAAATCTTCTTACAAATATTAATGTTTTATTCAGTTTATATGAAGGAAATTTAGTTTTCCCATACATGAACAGGAGCAGCATGGTGTAGTAGTTGGAACATATCTTTGGACCCAGAAAGCTCTGGGAGCAAGCTGCATCTCTGATTCATACTGGTTGTGTGATTCTTGGCGAATCACCTCATTTTTCTGTACTCTTGACAAACTTTGAAGACTATTAAGTTCAATTGAATAAACATATAGTAAGCACCTTTGAAACACTATGCACTGTGCTAATTGTTGGTGATATACAAATAAGGAAAAAAGAGATAGTAACTGCTTTCAGGAAAAACAACAGACAAAATGAAATTACACAGAAGGCCTTCCCCTCCATTAGTAGAAGTTTACTTATCTTAGATTTCCCTGTTTTTGTTGTTTTTAGCTCTATCTGATGCTTTGTGACACGATTTGAGTTTTTTGGTCAAAGATACTGGAGTGGCTTACCATTTCCTTCTCCATATCATTTTATAAATGAGGGGACTGAAGCAAAGTTAAGTGACTTTCCCAGAATCACATGGTCCTAAATAGATGTCTGATGTCAGATTGTTACTCAAGCCTTCCTGACTCAATTGCTGGCTCGCTATCTACTGTGTCACCTGCCTGTTTTTAAAAATTCCCTACACTGATAAAATCACATGCCTAATTCCTGTGCCTTATTAAGTGAATCATTTCTTTTGACCCGGAACTTTCCTTTCAGGCACAATGAAATTCAAGGATGTTTTTATTTTTGGAAAATTCTTGTTTCATTTTAATTTTCTTTTTTAAGGATGATGTTTTGGATGGCTAGCCTCCTAAATAAAAATTGCATTTTTTGTATTTTTCCTTTTTTCCTACTGTGAAAGCTTCTTAGACTTACCAGCCAGAAACTAATTTAGTGAAGTTTGGCTGAGAATTGTATTTTGCGTACAACTAGGAGTTAGTCATGGGAGGTTGAGCTCACAAAGTTCTGTCACTGAAACCTAAACCTCAGTAATAATTAAAGAGAAATTTTATCTTATGAACACAATATATTAGAATTTTAGAAGGTGAAAAGTTCTTAGTTCAAAGAGAGGTCATCTATTCTCTCCCTTGATTAAAATCATTTGAAACTATCTCAGATGAACTTCTGTATTATTTTTAAAGACCTCAGGAAGAGAATAATTTAATTTTAAAATGAGAAAAGATCTCAAAGATTATGGAATACCCTAATTTTGATGCTGAGGAAAGTCTGTCTTAATAAAGTAAATCAACTTGGTCAGGGTTTTGGTCAATTAGTTTGTGGCAAAGTTAGGATTCAAGCCTAGTATTCTTTCCACTGTGCTGCATGAAAAACATTCTTGTTCTAACATAGAAATACAGAATAATAAATTTCGAACCGTCAGGATCTTTGAGCCATTCAATCCATCCAATCCATTGAGCAAACTCGAACCCAGAGAAGTTATGTGACTTTCTTGAAGTCAAAGCAAATTTTGAATCATATCCTTGGTATCCAGGAAGCCAAGCATTCTGCATGATTCAGGATAGGGTATTTCCTGTTTTATTTTTAATTTCCTCACTAAATATGGGAATTAGCAAATGTTCTTATGGATATTTGGAGTCTATTTAACACCTTCTTTTATTTGCATTATCTCCCCTTGTCTTATCTATTCTTCATGAATTTCCTCATTACTACCCTGCAAGTGTGAGTTGCTAAATTATTCTTTTGTAAACTATGTGAATCTACAAGCATTGGGGGACATAGAACATTATATCACCAGTAATTTCATGTAGTTGAACTTGGTCTTCACTATGTACTTATAGATGTGAAAAGTTAAATACCTTGAATAATATAACAAATGTATTGAAATGGCATATATTTATATACTTTTCCCCCTTTGCATCTTGACAAATGTGGCAAGTGAGGTGTGCAGAGTAGCCATTTTATGTGATGTATTTAGTAAGATTTGGAGAGATTGATTCATTTGAACAAAGCTAATTGGAAATCTTTTGGCTATGAATTCATTATTGTCTCACTATACCATTCTTCATTATGATTTTCGTCTTTAGATGATCATGAATGATCTAACCCCATTAGCAATAGAGACTAAACTATCTTGATTCTATTATTTAAGAACACTGTGAGCTCCTAATTCCTAAGAAATTGGGACAAATGAGTAATTATATTTATTTATCTTGATTCCTGCTGTTTATGTTTTCCTCCTGTGGTTTAGAAGGCATAAACAGATGAAGAAATTATTTTTAAAAACCATAGGAGTCCACAACTAAAGAATTAAAGGTTCTTCAATGCTTCCAGTACATTTGGTGTTTTTCTCGTAATCTGGTTCAGATTTGTTTCAATATTGAAACAAGTATTATGTATAAATATTAACATCTGGTTCCAGGAATCATCTGGTAGAGTATATTCACGTTATTAATGTGGATCTTATCATGGAACTTCTGTGGAAACACTGTGGATATTGCAATTAATGAACTGTTTGTTAGCACACTATAAACGAGATAATGGGGCTAAAAAGAAATGTTTTAAAATAGTGTCTTGTTCTTTGTGTATATTTTTCCCCTTTAATAGAAAGCAGAAGATGAGGATCTTGTTCTTACACCTGATGGCACTAGGGAATTTCTGACATTTGAAGTTCCCCTTAATGACTCTGGATCTGCTGGACTTGGAGTCAGTGTTAAAGGTAACCGGTCAAAAGAGAACCATGCAGATTTGGGGATCTTTGTCAAGTCCATTATTAATGGAGGAGCTGCATCCAAGGTAAGCATAATGTCTCCACCCTACCCTCTAATTAAGATTTCTTTTAGAATGATTTTAATACTCACTTTATAATTTTTAGGATTATTTATTATTTATTCAGTATTTGGTTTAGAATGGCAGTTTTATACACATAGATTTTTTGATATGGAAGTTTTTGTGTGTGTGTGTGTGTGTGTGTGTGTGTGTGTGTGTATGTATGTATGACAAAATCAGTTCCTCTGGAAAGGTGATGTATGACATCATGCTGTAGAATCCTGATGGAGAGGGACACAAAGGTTACTATTATATGATGTCACGTCCAGGAACCAAACCATTGAATTTGACTTATTTCACTAACATTCTCTACTTTTGCATCTAATAAGCATAAGGGGATTTGACTACAAGATTAATTTAACAAGTATTTGTTAAACAACTAGGAATACAATGACAAAAAAAAAGGTCCTGCCTCAGAGTTGACTTTTGCTGCTTCTCATAGGAGAATGCTACATCTTCCATCTACATTTCAAAGTTTCTTGAAGTACTTGGATTAAATCCTGCTTTCTCCGAGAGACTTTTTCTGGTTTCTGCCTTTCTTTTATTTTATTTTATATCTTCTATTTTCTGTTTCCAATCTTCACCTGATTATTTGTATTCTATTTTTCCCATTAGAGTATTAACTCCCTGAAGGCAAGGAATGTTTTTATGTCTTTTGCCCAGTGTCTGGCATAGTATCTAGCCCATACATACATGCATGCATATATACTATATATACTATCTATCTATCTATCTATCTATCTATCTATCTGTATGTGAAAAAATATGGTGGGGGGGGAGGGAAAGAAGAAAGAAGACCAAATAGAACTATACTGGCGATTTGTCTGAGGCATAAAAAGGTTAAGTTGCTTGCTCAGGATTGACTTGAAACCAGGTCTTGCTGACTCTAAACTTGGCTACAAACATTATGCTATTTCTTCCCTTGATATCCATCATGACTGTATTTTCTGAACCAAAAACCAAGGTACATTCTGATGAAATATTCTTATTGCAAGCAAAATTATGCTTATCTTTAAAGTTTGAAAAATTCTAGAAATATGGAAGCTACACAGTGGCCTGAGGTGTCATTTGAGCAAATATATAAAGCTAAACCCTGAACCTCTGGCAAAGAGTGCTTCAGTAACACTTGCCATTTCTCTGTAGAAAAATTTTAATGTCTTCATTTGAATTGATTGTGCAGTTCCAGATTAAAATATTAGTCAGACACAAATATTTCCCTTTATAGGAAGCAAGAAAATAATCCTATTGTATTCTCAGAATTAGTATGCTATTTGAGAAAACAGATTATGGTAATGGCTTAATTTACAAATGTCTAAATGATTGGTATAGACACAATCTTCAATGGTTGCTTAGATGTTATTATATAAAAGTTCAATTGAGCATAATATTAGGATTAAAAAAAGTGTTTTTGTTTTTTTGTTTTTATTTCTTTACTGAAGGCAAACTTCTTTTTGTAACTGTATTTAACTATTATAAAAGTAAGTACTTCCTTATTTGTGTGTCTTACTATAATCTCTTTTTCTTCCCAGGATGGAAGGCTTCGAGTGAATGATCAACTGATAGCAGTAAATGGAGAATCCCTGTTGGGCAAGACAAACCAAGATGCCATGGAAACACTAAGAAGGTCCATGTCTACAGAGGGAAATAAGCGAGGAATGATTCAACTTATTGTAGCAAGGAGAATAAGCAAATGCAATGAGGTAAAAAAGAAAAAAGGGGGCATTCAATTAGACTAACATTTCATTATGACTCTTATTTGGAGGACTTCATTAAATTTAGAAAATATATTTTGAGATCTGGGATCTATAATAATCAATTCCATATTGATTTGAATTTAGTTTTTATCATGTCTATTACAGTGTTATCTTTGGAAAATCATCAAAGTACCCGTTAGAAGTAAGTTTATTTGTGAGTAGATTTCTGTACTTTTTTTTTCCTGAATATGCATTAATAGTTACTCTCATTTTTCTTAATGGGGGGAGAGAGAAGAATTTTAGCTCTTGTAAAAGAAATTTTTGCACACTGCTGTCTTGGTTACAGGGAGAAGAATTGTTTCCTTAAGCACTTGCCCTTTTCAGTATTCTCTTCTCTAGTAGGGTCCACTCCTAATTGGAAGGTAAAATTATGGAAAGGAACAAAAGTCTGCTTTTCCTCACCCTACTTAGACTAGAAAACTCCTAAGCTCCTTAGGGTTCGAATTTTGCCTTCCTTGGAATTCTATCCATTTGAATGATACTGCTATTGGTCTGTGCAATGGCTGTCAGATTTGTTCCTTTAAGTCTTCAAATAGTGGGATTATATATATGAGTGTATGTATATATAAGAAAAGTTTCAGGAATAGTGATTTTTTTTTCCTCTGAATTAAGAGGGGAAAATATCTCTAGATAACCATCATGTATCTTTATGTTACATTTCCCTCATACATACAAGTGGAAAATGTCTTGTTTAACTGAGAATGTAGACATGTAGCATGAATTATACATTTTGTTAAAAGTAGAATAAAAATTAAAATCTAGATAAAAACTTCAATACTGATAGTGACCTATTAAGTAGCTTAAATATAGAAATAAATAAAGGGGATCATGATTCTGTTGATTGATTTAGCAGTTCAAAATTCATTAATAAAACATAATCTTTTAAGTTGAATGTGATTAGTTTAGAACATGAACTCATTTAAGAAACTAAGACTAAATATGATGGAAAGTAATATATCTCACAAAATAGTAACAGTATTTGAGGTTAAATCAAATTTCCCCAAAATTTGATGTAAATCTTAGCCAGATCACAAAATGAAGTATAACTAATCCAAACTCATAGAAAGAAGAAACCATAAGGGTGAAAAACAAACATAAAATGAAAGTGATTTGTTATTAGTTTTCCTTTTCATGAATGGTGTCAGAGAAACCATCACATTTAGTCTTCATCAGCTTTCAACTTCATATATTATGCAAGGAAACAGTAATAGCATAAAATTGTAGGATTATCACTCCAGAATTGGAAAACACCTTAGAGATCATTCAATCCAACCTTCTCATTTTATGGATAAGAAAACTAAGAGGCCCATAGAGGATAAATGACTTGCCCCAAGCTTATAGAAAATAGGAAGTGGCAAGTATGGGATTTGTTACCAGGTCCTAAATTTGATCCCTTGCTCCCTAGGTTTCATACTGTTTATCAAGAAGAATTTAAGATCCAGAAAGAAAAAATTGGGAATGACCAAATCTATAAAAAAATAGAAAAAAATTTCTGCTATAGATGAGAGAATTTTAAAGATACCCATAAGTTGATTTTCCAGGTATTTTAAAGGAGGTTCTAAAGAATATATCATAGAACTTTTATTCAAACTTGACATTTTTTAAAAAAACCCGTGTCTCCCAAATTAAATTCCTACTTTATCTTTTTATCTCTGTCAGTTCTTCATGAGAATGGTTTATGTGCATTTGTTGATGAAATTATGTGAAGGCAAAATGCAGAGAAGTCATTTTCTTTGTTATAATGCTTTTTAAAAATAATTGCTCATAATAACTTTTTTAAAAATCACCCAGTGAATGTGTATAGAAAAATATGAATCTACTCTATTTTTTCTTTGTTAATTTTTAAAAAAGTATTTAATTTTGTCATTTCAATAATGATATAAATATAGCCCCAAAGTCTCTCCTCAAACAAGATGTTCAACCCATATGTTAAAATGATCTACTGATGCCTGACGCATCCACAGAGGTAACTTGGCTCAGTATTCTGGGGAAGACTGACATCAAATAAAACTTTAAGCGGAAAGACATCTGCTCACCTATTGTGTTCTCCAGTGCCATGCAATCTAAATTGCAATAGATTAATCAGTCAATTTTTTTGTGTTTTGATTATTGTCCTCATAAATGATTGTTACATGTTTCCCCTTTCTGGAGTTTCACTACAGACAACACCTTCATGTATCTCTGGAACTTAACTTCTATCAGTTTCCCTTTTTTAAAAATTTTTTTACAATTTGCAATTATTTTCATTTGTTCAAATGTTAAAAAAAAATGCACCTATTTAGGATTCATGTATATTTAGACTTTTTCCCCCATTGATTTTTTTATTTCCTTTGGCCAATATTATTTTGAGAATTGCCATCCCAGAGGTGTCAGGAATTAAAAATACTTTTTGGGTTGAACATTTCTTTGGAGTCTCAAGCAGAAAGAATAATTTGAGATTACCAAAAAAAATTTTATGTTTTGGATTTATGTTTTGAGTTGCTTTTCCAACAGTGTCTTAGTGAGAGCTTAAGAAATTATAAGTTGATTTGGCTTAATTGTGCAAATGAATTATCCTCATTCATTTATCTCATCTTCATTCACATATCACCAACTACCTTTTGGACACCTTGAACTGGCTGTTCTATGATATCTCCAATTCAACATCTCTTAAATGGAGTTCCTTATTCTTCTTTCCACATGCTTCTTATATCTGAACTTCCTTATATCTGTGGTTCATAGACAGAACTGGAGAAAATCTGTTGTAGATTTTCAGTTAGATTGAGAGGGGTACCACTATAGGTATTAATTGGTGGAAAAGGATTTCTTTTTCCTTGGAGTAAAAAAAAAGCCCTTAGCATAAAGCATTTTATAGAATAATTAATAGAATTATCACTTGCCATTAAAGAGCAAAAGATGTCATTTCTTCATGGAGGAAAAAAATTCAGCCAGGTGTCTCATGACAAGCAAAATACCTAGCACTGTCTGTCTGTAGAACAGAATTTACATGAAGTAGTTATATTTGAGAATTTTCATTCTGACACTCACCCCACCCTTTTTTTTTATTGGTTCATAGTTAGTTTCTTCATCTGTAACTTGAAGTTCTTGGTCTAGAAGGGTCTCTTCCAAATTATATAATTTTCCAAGGAGGAAAAAAGTATTCTTTGCAAGATACACATCTGCTTCCAGCAGAACTACAGGGAAGAACTGTGGTTGAGATAAGGTGATTTGGAGAAAATGGTGGCATCACTTTATCTCTTAGCAGGGGTTGATGTTTACAGTGGCACTTCTTCATCTCTTAATAAAGTTTAATAACAAATTTAATGACTATAAATGGACTATAATGAGCAAGGGGAAAAAGAAAATGCTTAATTGAGTCTATAGCAATTTCTCATTTTTCCTGACTTTGTTTTACTTTGGCATTTGCTCCCAACTTGATGTGTATCCTCTTTTTAACTCAAATTTCTTTAAACAAAATTTATAAAAAGGTTTAAAACAAAGCTGTGTGGCCCTCCACCAATTTTTCTTAGAAATTAAAAGATAATTGTATCTTTTGTTAAATATTTATGCAGTTGACTGTTGATGTCTTCATTTAAATCTGCCTTTTGAGATGCTAATTAGAAATGGTGGGGAAAGGAATCTTTCCATGAAAATGTGGAACTACTTAGTTCTCTTTTTCAAAGCATATCTGTTAGAAGAGGGCTATGGTTGTTTCTCTAAAGTGGATACAGTGAATACCATTTTTCTTTTGTCTATTTCAGTATATTTTTCTAAAAGAAAGAAACTTTGCTATCAGCCTCAGGGCAGTGTCAAATTGTGGAGTTACTAGATGTATTGGGGCAATGCATTTAACAAACTTGAGTCTATGTTGCTGTGTCCCTGGGAAAATCAATTTTTGTATTGCATAGGGCTGCTAATCTCCTTAATATATGCACCCATTTACAATACATGGGAGTAGTTCTTTAGGGGTCCTGGGAATGTAGGTTTCATAAATTGTTTTTATTTCTTCATAGAATCTTGGAACTTAGCAATCAAAACTCCCTAAATTTTTCTTTGATTTCTTTATATCAGAGGACTTGAATATTGTTTAATTTACTTTTCAGTAAAGCTTCCTCTTGTAATCTGCAATTAAAAAAACCTAATAAAACAAATCCTCTTTTTACAATTTAAACCTTATTGAGTCTAATTCACTTGCACTGCAAGTTTATTATTCTCCTACAGCTTGACGTGCCTCCAATTGTAATTGTGTTGACCCTTCAGTGCAGTAAATCTCCCCAGTGCTTATCAAACTGGGAGAGATAAGTCTACTATTTGGAACTTCATTAAATATCTCATTTATATTAAACAGATGATAGCTTCTAACAGAAATAATCATTTTTACTGACTATGCAACCCTTCTCAATTGTGTCCTCATCTGCTTGGAATGCTGTGAATCCCTCCTTTTCCCTTCCCCCATAGCCTGACAATAAGCCAACAACAAAATGTCATAAGATGTTAGTCCATTGGGGTGACTTCAAAGCTCCTGTTGTAAGTATTGCATTTAGGAGTACTTCATTACCTCCTAGAGGATTTTAAAAAGGCTTTTATAGCCTGGATTCTGTTGTCATGCTAAACTTAAAAATAGTATGAATTATAAGAGGCAGCTGTTTAAAAGAGCATGTAGAATATTGTTTTGGTTCACCATAGTATGAATTGATTCTTTCTCCTTGAATTTGCAGTATTTAATTTAAATTTGAGAATTATTGACATGGTAAATGGACTTTTTTCTTATAGTTTACTTGTGGTAGTACAGTAAAATTTACAGATTGTTTTCAAATGTCATATCTCATTTGATTCTTCACAGTCATGTTATGATCCTCATTTTACAAATCAGAAAATGGAGGATGTGTGGCTTTCTATTTTCCCAGGGTCACAGGGAAAAAGAATTGGTAGAACCGAGCCAATGATTCAGGTCTTCTGACATCATGGCTAATGGCTGCCTTTCTTTCCTTTTAAATATTCACTTGACTTAAAAAAATTAACTTTCAAGTATAAGATGAGAGGTTATATGATAATGGTTTTTCTGAAAGAATATTTTAGGAATTTTCATAAACTAGCACTTATTTTAATTGGTGTCTTCAGGGGCATTTGGTAACCCCCCAAAAACCCATAATCAAATCAAATTAAAAAAAATCTAGATAGATCTTTGGTTAAATTAAGAGAGAAATTATATCCCAAAGAATGGTCTCAATTTGCATTTACTTAAGTAATAAGTCACTGTGTCTCACCAAGAATGCATACATTTTTGCACTTTAAATATTCACTGAATAGTATTTAATTTTAATGGCACCCATGGTAATCCAATAAACCTATAGAAAGAAGAATGTTTGTATTATTATTTTCATTGCCCAACTTGAGCAGACAAAAGAAAAAGATAGTATTCACTCTATACACTTTAGATAAACATATATTAAAAAATAAAAATGTGTCCTATTCCTACATTCATTATAAAAAATCTTGCCCCAAAACAGTCTCCTAAAGAAGTCTGAACTAAATTGAGAAAACCTTGAAGATGAAGCCAAATTTTAAGAAATAGGTTACAATAAAAAATGAAAATGACTTTTAAATTTAACAGGAACTGAAATCTGATAGGATTTCATGGGAGCCAAATTAATAGTTAACTTAGAAAAAGAGCTATCATCCCAAATTATGGTAGTGCAGAGAGACAAATTATAGTTAATTTGATAACTAGCCATGTCCAGGTCTTGGACAAATTGTTGTGGTTCTCCTGGACCCAAATGCTGATAAATAGATCTTTAATTCTGATTCTCTTTCTATATAGATGAAGTCACCTGGAAGCCCCTCTGGCCCAGAACTGCCTATTGAGACTGTGCTAGATGACAGAGAAAGAAGAATTTCCCACTCCCTTTACAGTGGGATTGAGAGTCTTGATGAGTCTCCCACAAGAAATGCTGCACTCAGTAGGATAATGGGTGAGTCATATCAAACTCTTATTTATTACAATTGGCCCTATTGTTTTTGTTTTTGTTCCTTAAAAGTTTATTAGCATAAAACTCTTGAGGAATGTGTAACTAGAAAGTAGTAGCAACTGTTTGTTAGGCAAAGCCCACCTTTCTAACTGTGATTGAAAGATAAGAGGTTCCCTGTTAGTATTTTTAAAAAAGCTAATGTGAAGAAAGTAAATCAATAAATTGATTTTGTTAAGTGAGTTTTAAATCCCCAACCAGGTGAGAGAAAATGATGGGATAATTTAAAAATATTTTCTAGCAACTGAAGTGTTCTTAGTCTCTTTGGAATAGCAAAAAGAAGCTTTGTTAAAAATAAAAAAGTCAGCTCAGGGGACAATGCCAAGAATTGACAAATGTTGTGTTGGGGCATATTTAAACTTTACCCAATGGGGGAAAATGTAGTTTAATAGTAATTGTCATTGGGTTGTGCTTAATGGGATGTTTCTCTATTTCAGTTGTATTTGTAGTTTTCTTCTTCTATAACACTACTTTTCAAATCTTACAACTAATTTTCTGCATCCTTTGTTTGGATTCAGCACCATACTGTCTGTATGGCCCCTAGTGGGTAATGAGGTTATTAGCACTTGCTCTGCAGCAATTCAGTTTCTCACTAACAGATCCAGTTAATAAAGACAAGCCTTTGCCATTGGAGTGGTTGGATTTACTCATTGTGGGATTAGTTTATGAGGGTTTTCAAGATTTAAACCACAAGAAGCTGTTTGATTAGAATAGTACCTGATATAAACCACTTTTATTGCTGGAATGTTTTGCAAGCTTTAAACTAAAGAATAGCTTTTAAAATCAGATTTGTTTCAGTTCATGTATATAGAATCAAAAGTTTCTTCATGGAATTTGGTGAAAGCAATAATGAATTTCAGTTATTCCCAAAGACTTTTATTCAATGCTTTACCATGTCCAAAGGTCCTCTTGAGGACAAATGGAAATGAAAACATTTTAGTCTCTGCTCTCTAGGAGCTTATAGTCTTACAAGGGAGATAAGAATGGACATAAATAATTATGCGACAATTTGGCATGGATTTCCCTTAGTGATTTTTTTTAGCTTCAGAAATTCCCAAATGACTATTTTCTTATTTTGTAGCAAATATAATATCATTCTGTTTCTCTTTTGTTGCTTGATAAACATTTTCTTTCTTTTTTTTTTTTTTGCCATCTGAAATAGTGCCATGCAATTAAGTTTTTAGAAATTCTAATAGGTTTCTGTCCTTTTACTATTATTGGATTTCATATACTGGCTTGACATTGATGTGAATGAACATTATCCATGTTAAAACCATTTTCTTTTGAAGGAAGATCAGCCCCTGAAAGTGAGAGAGAAAGAGAGAGAGAGAGAATGTCTGTGTGTCTGTGTATACAAAGTGATATACTGTAATTTCCCCTTTATTATAGGAACATAGGATTTGCCATACTGGATCAGGCCATTGGTCCATCAGTTCCGGTAACCTGCATCCTGCTTCCAATCCCTGATGCTTCAGAGGAAGGCGAAAAATAAAACCCAATTTATTCATCTAGTGGCATTATGAAATGCTGTACATAGGGGTTGGAAATTCCTTCCTTTTCCTCATGGGCTGTTGCCCAGGCGTCATTAGTCATGATTTCATCAATCTTTTTTATTTTGTTTTTTACTTCATGTTACTTCCCCTTACTCTTATTTCTGTAATGAACTTTTCTAGAAATTCAGATTTTCCTATGGCAATAAGTCTTCTCCGCTATCTTTCTGTTGTGTGATATAATATGCTTCTCTTTATTTCTTTAAAATTTGTTGACAGTACAATTTCTGCTTTTTTTCTCCTAGGTTGAAGAAATGATTATGTTTTCATGTTAAATAAAACTGGAGTTAAGAAGTTTTTGAGGTTTTCTTAGGCCAGGTTTTAGAAGTGAATTTCACTTGATACTAGAAACTGCAAGTATACTTTTTTGCAAAAATTTTATTTACTTCCTACTTACCTTTTCACTGTAAACTTTCAGTCCTTAGTCTATGTGTATCCTAGTCTCACATGTCCTATAATACCATTCACAAGGGAAACAGTGCAGTAGAATAAGACCTTAGTTATTAATATAATACCTAATACTTGAGTAATGCCAAACAGGAATACAAACCATGAAAACTGTTAAAGCAAAGAAAGCCAGTGTTTGAACAGAAATTAAAATGTACCTTCCCACTAAGCAGCTATGGGGCTTTTTGCTTCCAACCAGCAATTGCTTCATTCATTGCATTATATCCCAAGTGCCTAATACATGCCCTGACCTACATGGAGCACTTAATAAATACTTGTTGATTGAATTGAACTCTTGGAAATTATTCAACGACTAGATCTTACTTGGATGATAGTTCTGGCCTGCTCTTTTTTGAACAGTTTCCGGTGGGCATCTAGTGGTGCTGTTTTCTAAGGGACTTATCTAATTGTATTATATTGAAAAGCTAGTTTCCTAAATTGAGAGTTTCATCAGTTCAAAAGGGATTTGGACAATTTTCTTATTGAGCATTTTCCATGCCCTATCATTTGAAAGCAATCTAAAATTTCTCAATCCAAAGAACTTGCTTCCAAGAAAGAAATGATTGGTTTCTCCAGTTATATTTGTGTATAAATATGCAACTGGGGAAACCCCTGGAGAACCATATTGGAAGTGACCTTAGAGATCATTTAACCCTATTTCATAGCTGAGGACCTGAGGAACTAATTGACTTATTCAAGGTCACTTCTGATTTAAATGGAGATAAAATTTGTTTATTTTCAAAGCAAATCTTATTAATAATCCTTCTCAATGCCAATGCAAGACAAGGCTGCATGCTGTACTTGTTATTTAGCCAATTTCATAAACATGTTTGGATGAAAAAATAGACCTTTATAATCTTTTCCTATTTATGATGCTATAAGACTGGGATATAGTTTTGGAACCATTTATGTAGCTTTCTTAATTATTGTTTAGTATTTTAACCAAAGGACAAAATAGCATTTAGAGCCGAAATGGACTTTGGAGGTCACTTAATACAATCCTTTATTTTATAGACAAGGAAACTCAGCACCAGAGAAGCTAATTGACCTTATTATCTCAGGTTGAGCAGGGAAAAAGAAGTAAAGTCAGGATTCAAATACAGGATCTTAGTCCAGGGATATTTCTACAAATTTTCTCAAGGGAAATCATAATTAGTATTCTTCCAACCATCTCCTAAGACCTGGAGAAGTAAGTAGCTCTATTCATCTCTCTCAAGTTAAACCTAGCTAACATGGTGTTGAGCTCTTCTGAAATTGATACAAATGTAATCTGCGTTGACCTGAAAAATAAGAAATGAAAAAACAAGTTTTTCATTTGTTGATATACACAAGCACTAATAAGTAACAAGTGCATTAATTGCTTGAACCATAAATCAAACTTTGGATGATTAGAACAGTTTATGCAATTTATCATATTCTTTAAGGTCTATTAAATTCTAGCACTTAGAATTTTGGTAACTTATTTATTTTAAAAATGACTTCCTATTTGACACAAAAATTTGTAATATTCAAATTAGTAACTCTTTTTGTTAGTAACTGCATTAATCAATCATGGTGAATTTGAAAAGTAATTTTCTTCAATATATTTTCATATGGTAAATAATGGAAATTTAAAAGGAGATTAATGTTCTTGTTTGTTGAGTGTGATTAAAAATCAAAGACAACTTTGGAGATATTGTTTCATTTTTAGTTCAGCTTCCTTTATTATGTACAGTATTGTTTTCTATGTAAATTATTTTCAGTAAATAAACATTTAGGATAACATAATTTTGCGATTCTCTTTTTCACTTGTACTCCAAATGAAGTTGATAAATCACAATCTTAAAATCTATGGGGTTTCTGATGATTAATGATTTTGTGAGACCTTATCCATCATTTAAAAAACTCCTCAGACAATGGTTGGGAGATTCAGTTTCAACAGTAAAATTTACCTTTAAAAAGTTATTGAAATTCACATTTTTCCATAATTTTATTGAGCTATATTTGTATTTCTTTGTATCTTATATTGTGCTTAAGTGTGTCATGAAAGAATTAAAGAAAAAATTCCCTTTCAACAGTAAGGCGAGGTCTTGAAACCATTATATTAATCAATTAATAAATATCAAATCGTTATTAAGTGCTTACTGTGTGCAAGACAGAAAAGATACAAATACAAAGAAGGAAAAGTCCCTATTCATAGCAATTTATATTTTTGAAGGGAAGGAAAATTTATGTGTATATTTGTACAAAAATGTAGTTTTTTTATAGAAGTCACAAAGTAGTTAAACATTATATAATTTGAAAGGATAAGGAAAGGTTTTTTGCAGAAGATGCTACTTGTGTTACATTTCAAAAAGAAGAGGCAGAATTGAAAAGGGAGAGTATTCCAAGAGAGGAGAATAACATAGGGATAGGACTTGCAGTGGCCTGTGTGTGAAGAATAGGAAGAAGAACATTTTGACTGCATCACACAGTGTGCAAGGGACTCATTTCCAATGTAGTTCAAATGATAGATTGGGTTCAGGTTTCATAGGGTAAAAATAAAAGAGAAGAGATCTCAGAGGAAAAGGAAGTCACTGTATTTGTCTGAGAAGAATTGCATGGCTAAATCTGCCTTTATGGGAAATTAGTTTGGCAGCATCTTAGTGGATAGAGTGGAAGAGAGAGAGAGAGAGAGAGGGAGGGAGGGAGGGAGAGAGAGAGAGAGAGAGAGAGAGAGAGAGAGAGAGAGAGAGAGAGAGAGAGAGAGAGAGAGAGAGAGAGAGAGAGAATATGAATGCGTGTGTGTTTTGGGGAGAATGAACATGACGGTAGTGACTAAAATTAAGATGCTAGTACAATAATTTCAGTGAGATAGGATCAGACATTAGACCAAAGATGTTGTAAAGGTTAAAATGTCAAGAATTGAACATATAGTTGAGGTAAATAAGGATAAGGAATATGAGATCATGTTAAGAATATGGAGCTCAGAGGCTGGGAAGATGGTAGTGCCTTTGACAGAAATAGGAAGTTTTGGTGAGGAATGGATTTTTGATGCATTGAGTTTTGAAGTCTTGAGAACATTGAGCATAAACTGTCCAATGGACCCAAATTTGATATAGCACCAAAACTTAAAGAATTTATAACTTTATATATTGAGTCATCTGCATTGAGTGAAATCCATTGGATCTGATTTTAATGAGGTTTCCAAAAGAAAGCATGACACAAGGTCATCCAAGTTTTGTGAACTTTCAGGATAGATAGATTAATGATAGAAATTTTTTTCTGTAATTATTTTCTTTTTAATCTTATGAATTTTATTTTATATATTTAAAAACATTGTTCTGAGATGAGGCTTTGCCAAAGGAGACAGTGTCACAAAAAGAGTTTGCAAATATTTGGACAGAATTTTGGGGTATACTTACAGTTGAGGACCATCATATGAATAATGAAACAGCAAAGGTGACTGAGAAGTATTGACTGAACAGGGACATAGTGATCTGGGAGAGAGTAGTGTCATAAATTTTCAGAAACTAGAAATTATTCAAAGGAATAATCTAGTCAACATTGTCAGAGGCTTGTTAGCAGATAAATTGAGAGTGATTGAGACTGAGTAACATTCTACATTTCCAAGATAATTGGCAGTTTTGGAGATGGTGGATACTATTGTATAATGAAGGAAGAATCCAGAGTGGGAAGAGTTCAGGAGAGAGTGAGAGGAGAGGAAGTGAAGACAACAAATATAGATATAGATTATTCCCATAATTTGGTTGAGAAAGAGAAGAAAGATATAGAGCAACAGCTTGAATGAAACCTATTAAGTGTTTTTTCTTTCTTTTTTAAAGACATTGAAATTTGGTCATGAAATCAAAGAGAGAGGTTAAATATTTGAGTGGAAACAGGTGGGGCATATATGATCTAATGGGAGGACTTGGGATCAAGTGCTCATGTAAAGGTGATGGTTTTGGTAAAGAGGAGAGAAAGATATAAAAAATGCCAGCTAATGTCAAAGGATTTTCAGGTGATGAGAATGGGAGGAGCTATCATCTAATAGCCTCAGTTTTTTTTTTCCAGTAAAGTAAAAGGTAACTCACTTTAAATTCAGGAGGGAATCAATACAGGAACAATAAAGTGATTGCTGCAGTGAGGGCTCAGTTGAGGTGGATAGCACATTACATTTATGAATTACATGCCATATAAGGATTTGTTGAAAGAATTGGTTGGTTAGTATGGAGTAGTATTGTGAAAATGTTTGCTTCAAGTCCTTTTGCATTTCAGAGGTTGAGAGATAATAAAGCTCATTTCTATCATTGCCATTCTTAATTCTACATCATCTTCCCAGGCTTTTGTTCTGTACATTTTATGTTCAGAACAGAAAAACCAGAAATTTTGTATCCTCCCACACCAGTTGGAGAGGTTATTAATTAATGTTTGTTTGAATGAAGGATGGGTCCAGATGAATGATTGACCGGAATGAACATATATAACACATGCCAATATGCTATGTTTTCTATTGCATACTGACTTGGAGTCAGAGCAGAGACCTCCTGGCCTTAATATTTCTTAGTGTTTTTATCACTAACAAGTAACAACTCTGAGTCTTTGTTTCCTCATTCATAAAATATGGATAGAAATATTTAGGCTATCCATCTGATAAGTTTGCCATGTTAAATTTTTTTTTTAAAACTCTAGGATCAATGTAGATCACCTCCTTGAAATTCATTGTTCAAGAATTGCTTGAAACACAAATGTCAAGCGTATAGCCTAATGTAAACCCAAGCTAATGTTAAATGTATTTGATAAACGTTTAAAAAAATACAATACAACATGAAAAAATCTAGTTTTCTAAGTCAACATGGGACCTGCGGGGATTGTTGGCCTAAGACAGGGATGGGAAACCTTTTTTTCCACCAAGGGCCATTTGGATATTTTTAGCATCTTTTGGAGGCTTTATTTGGTCAAACATTTAATTGATTTACTCCTAAATTGCTACTAGATTTATTGAATTTTGAGTTCCACCTGTGCTTGCATTAGCAATACCAGAATAATATGGTCTACAGGTTGGAAGTTCCCCATTCCTGGTCTAAGACATTTAGAGACTTGCCTAGGATCACAATGTTTTTATGTGTCAGAGTTTGAGTCATATGAATATGACCTTTTATTATTCAAAAAAATTTAAAGGGTGAAGGCTAATGATTTTCTTAGCTCATCTATAATTTTACTGGAAAAATCATTGTAAAGTCTAAGCCATGTGTTTTCCCCTGTTCATCAGTAATACTTGGTACCACTCAAAGGCATTTATTCATCATCTCCAGCCACTCATGATCATGGCTTATTCTTTACATTCTTTTCATTTAACTCAAATGAACTTTCATCCTAGTAAACTGTAAACTCACATAGCACAATGCATTGAAAGCAGCAGGAATTTAATAAATGTTTGATGAATACATAATGTGATGTAAAAGAGTATGTTGGTTTTCATCAGATCAAATCTTTATACATTAGGGGTTTTTTTGTACTTTAAAGCTATTATAACATTCTATGCCCAGAAAAGTGGATTCGAAATGCCACTCAGAGCTTTTTTATTCAGACGTGTTTGACCAAAGACAAGAGCAATTTGAATTGGTACACATCTTTTTCAGGAAAAACATTTTTCATGAAGTACATAGATTATTTGAGGACAGGGATTCACCTGCTCCTCTCAATCAGGGACTAAATAACTGTTTTTTAAAAAAAATATTCTTACCTAGTATTTTACAAAGCAAATCATTTCAGGACTATAAATTCACATGAATACACATTTTAAAAATGATAGTACTTAACTTTCTAAAATATGTTTTCTATAGAATTAGGACTAAATTTAATTCTACCTCACAGTATTAATTTGAGGCTTAAATCCTAAAATTATTATTATTATTATCATCCTCATCAACAACAATATTTAGCATTAGCATAATGACTTAAGGTTTGCAGAGGTTTTTATAAATATTATTTCATTCTCATGATGAATCTGAGGAATAATAGAAGTACTCATTATATTATTGTTTTATACCCATTTTACAGATAAGAGTAATGAAGCACCCACAGAAATTTTGACTTGCTTAATGTCACATAGCTAGTAATTATGCAAAGGTGGATTTGAATTGAGATTCTTGTAACTTCAGATTTGGTGTTCTATCCACTTCTACTTTACTGTATGTCAATTATTTAGTAAAGATTAAAATGCTATATAAACATCAGATAGTATTATGAATCCTTCTCCATTCTAGTTTTAATATTTAAATCAGCTTTTCTTTCTTATTCTTATTTTACCCTTGAACTTTGAACCCAAATATCAATTAGTTATAATAATTTGAGTTAAAGACAATATTCTTGTTGTTTTTCTGAAGGCATAACTTTTTTAAAAAGTGAAAATTATTCCAAGAATAGGGTGCTACTTGGCAAACAACTCATCACTGTCAGAATGCCTGTCATTTGTGTTAACAGGCCATTCTTTACCCAACTATAATTTCCTTGATGGAAAGGTTAATGTTTAGACTATTAATGTACTCATTTCCAAACATAAAACCTACGAGACTGTTAACTCTTAGGTTCACTTAGAATATTCTAAGAAAAGATCTATGAAACCATATGCAACCTTAACTGTTTCTTCTTATAATGAATCTGTAATATTGTGTAATTATTCCTTGTAGATGGCTCCTGCTGTAAAGAATCCAGTTTTTCCCTTGGATCCCTAGTAAAATATATTCCTTACAGTGAACACAGTAATTTATCAGTTTTTGCTTTTTTTCCCTTCCCCTACATACTTGACAAAAAGATACACATATAGTCTGTTTTGTTTAAAGTTACCTAAGACTGTAAACAAAATTATCCTGTGTTCTTGAAACTGTACAATTGTTTACTCCCTTAGAGGTGGGATCTTCACTCAAAACTTCCTCAACCTAACATTTCCTACACCAACTATTTTTTTTTCTTTTTGTCCAAGGACTGGGAGGGAACATTTTGATATAGGTGGTTTAGGGAATTGAGGTGTTTGAGATGTCCTCAGACACTTAACTAACTTAGATAAATCACTTAATTCTGTTTGCCCCAATTTCCTAGATAAAAATGAGCTGGAGAAGGAAATGACAAATCATTCCAGTATCTTTGCCCCCCCCCCCCCAAAAAAAGAAAAAGAAAACAACTCAAAAGGGATCATGAAAAGTTGACCACAACAGAAACAACTAAACAAGGAAAACACTCACATCCCAATTCATCCTCCTCTTATAATAGGACTTTTGGGTTTCATATTTTCTTAGCAAATCAAAAACAAACAAATCACTCAAGTATAAGGTATAGATGAGTTTTGATTTATATATATATTTTTAAAAAGTACCTGTATTGATCAAATAAACTCTTAAAATACTGACATATTCAATAAATAATAAAACTCAGAAAATTAAATATTGAACAATTTTTGCTCAGTAAAAACAAATTTTTGAGGTTAAATAGCCTAGGTATAGTTCTATAGCACTTGCAGATCCTTTAGCAAAAGGCCATATTGTTTCAAGATAGAAGAAACAAAATGGAAGTAGTGATGTGTCCATCCTGTGAGATTCCTACTCAGTTTTTCCCCAAGTTCTATGTAAAATTCAAAACCTAATATTCAAGTATAGATGAGAGAACATGGGATCATACAGGAAAGTGATCCGATTGATCAGTCTGCCACTTTACAGAGGAGCAAACTGTAGCCTGGAGATAGGATGATAAGATTATATGACTGGTAAGAGAGGCAGCATCAAAGATCACTTGGCAACTTTGGAGTGGGTGAGGGAAAAAACCTTAATCAAGTCTTCATCCATTATCAGCTTTTCTCATTCTTCATTTTAAAAAGAGAAATGGGTAAAATGAAACAAAATATTAATGCTTTTAAAACTATGATTTATTGATGTTCCTTTTGGCTAAATTACATTCTTATATCATTTAAATTTCTATTAAAGAAAGAAAAGATTACTGATATATGTGTGGATTTTCAAGAATTTATGTATCTTACCACAGCTATTTAACGATTATTTCCCCATCTCCTAAATTTTAGGATCTAAAGCAATAGTTACAAAATATTTTTGGCACATTCTCCATGGCTACAAATCATTAGGCTTGCTAAATAAGCCAGGAGCTAAGCTTTTACTATATATATATATATATTGAGAAGAATGTGTTCTCTTGTGTATACAGTGGAAGAGTATTTTTCCCCATCTATAAAATATATATATGAAGACTTAACCATATTTTAAATTTTGTCTTCTATCAGGCTGTTTAGATGCATGGAAATTTTGATGTAAACTTTTTTTAAAGAAGGCTATCTTATGATATCTGTATAGTATAATATTCTGACATATATCTATATTTTATCACCTTTTTTTTTTTATTGTTCAGGTAAATACCAGCTGTCTCCAACAGTGAACATGCCCCAAGATGACACTGTTATCATAGAGGATGACAGACTGCCTGTACTCCCTCCTCACCTTTCGGACCAATCATCCTCTAGCTCCCATGATGATGTAGGATTTGCCATAACAGATGCTGGAGCATGGGCTAAAGCCACAATTAGTGATTCAGCAGACTGGTAAGATCACAGTTCCAGGCTTGAAAACAATGGCTAATTGCAATTACATTTTCTTTTACTTTTTAAATGGTTGATCACAGTGCATATTTAATCACAGAATTTTTTTTAAAGCAGTATTCAGCCTTCACTATTTTCACACCCTTAATTATCACCCTTTTAATAAAAGAAACTTTTCATGTAAACTTATTGATTTTTATTAGCTTTTCAGTGGGCTTTCTGAACAATTTAAGAGGAAAATTCATTTGTTTTTATGGTTTGCCAATGGCTATTAAGCACTAACTATCATAAGCAGCTTTGCTAATTTCATTAAGTATTTGAAATGTAATTTAGCCATATAACTCTCCCCCTCTCTTGCCTTGACTCTCAAGATCTTTAAAACAAAGATATGAAGGCATTATGGATAAAATTAATATTGCTGATGCTTAAGCTTTGGAAAATCAGTTTTCTTACTAAAATTTCCTTTGTAGGCTGGTTTGATTCTCCTATTCATATTTATGATTTATGCCAAATCCATTGATTCTTTGGTCAGGCAGTGTTTTATTAATATCTTTTCTTTTGTCTGTGCAAAGAAAATTGTGCTTGATGCTATTGAGTAGATATGTACTGTTTGAATGTGGAATTGTACATTAATTTGCAAGTTTAGTAATTATATACATCAATAAGCAAAATAAAAGGCCCCTTTGAGGGATGCCCCCCCACCCAGTTTGTAGTGATAATTAACACCAACAGTATGAAGTATTATAGTGGAATGTTCTCATTGCTCTGTCTCTAGGGTCTTTTAGGAATGCATCAGCAAAATCCTATTTAAATGGTAGTAGCATCACTCCCTTTATTTGTTTTAGTCTGCCATAAAAAAATCTTTCTATAACTCGCTTTCTTTCCCTGTCCTTCTGCCTTTTCTACTTTCTCTCATCCTTCAACACCCCACTTTCTGTTTGTTAATAATTCCAACCCTAATGTCTAAGGAATTGATGAAATGGTTCTGAACATTATTTTCTTGAGTTTAAAAAGTATTGTCTCCTACTTGCTTCTCTGTTAATGCTGCAGCTGTTCTTGGAATAATTTTTCCTGTTATTTGGGTCTTTGAGAACTCCATCTGTAGCTTTAAGAAATGGGGGTGGGGGAAAGACTCAAGTGAAATTCTCCAGTAGAAAATATGAGAATTTTCAAATCAAACCACACTCAAGACTGGATGATAATAGCTTATCTCTGAATGAATTTTACAGTTGGCCGTAGTGGGAAAAGCCACTGTGCAAAATAAAATGTTTTTGAATTCTGCAAATGCTGTTACATTTACTGGTGTAGTTCATGTGTCTTTCAGAAAACAAAAACAACAGCAATGATTACAGGGCTTAAGCATTCCCCGTATTCATCTTGGGGAGCAGAATATTGTAGTCTCCACCTTTACATGGAATTATTGAGGTCTTTCAGTAAAGTGTTAGCTGTTGGAGCAGCTTACTATAGTGCCTCTGATGTAGTGTTGAGAAAAATAAATAAATAAATCTCAGAAATAGATTGTTGCATTCATTTCCTGCTGCTAATGGAGGGAGAGAGTCTTGGAAAATGGAGGCGCCTTGTGTGATTTTTGCTCGAAGGAGCATAGGGTAATGTTAAGAATATGGACGAAGGGTTATCCAAACAATAATGGCAGCTGTTCTGAATCACAGCAGAAAATGTAAGCTTTCCAGCCTGACAATATCTCTCTAATCCTTGATGAAAATGTTATGAAAACAAAAGGGCAATAAGACAGGATTAATAACTGGAATTTTAATAACATTGAGGGTCAAAATACGGTTACATTCTTTAAAGAGTCCATTGTTGTTCTAGCAATCTTACTTGTTAAGCATGTTGATGTATCGCCCACTGCATACATTACTTTAATGGGTTATATTGATAGGATCCCAGTAATAATGATGCAGTTTAAAGACCTTTACTTTATAGTTATTTTTAGGAACACATTTCAGCTCATTTGATTTTTTAAAACTATTTTTGTGATTCATTTGTAAATTGCAGAAGGCTGGCTGTGTCAAATGGATATGTCCAATTAAAAGTTTTAGTTTACTGATGAGCAAAGTAGGTTTTTCTCAATCCATTAATTAATTTATAGCACACTAATGATCATGTTGTTGATAAAAAATGATGGCCTATAATATTCCTCTTAGTAACAGCATAATTTCCAAGGAAATAAAAATAATTTAAAATTACACAAAGTCACTAAATTTTAGAGCTTGACTCTCACATCAATGCAATTTTCAAGTTCTATTCAGTTCAGAGAAAAGACTGAGAAGAGAAGCACATGCCAAAAGGTGAATGAGCTCAGCAAAATGAACAAAGATATCTATATATTCATTCATCAGTAGCAACATCCCACTCAGGGTTTTCTCTTGAAAATAAGTAGTTTATAGTTTGTCTGTCATTCCTGGGTAACAAGTCTTGCTCAGTTCTAAACTTATTCTGTACCCATGAAGCATTTAGTGCCAAAAGGAACTCAAGTGTTCTAAGATTTGATGCCTGTATTATATACATTATGAATTGTTTTAGGAATTTAAGCTATCTTTTAATTCTACTCCCAGTAATCAGGCACCCTGAAGACAGTCACTGATTTATGTCTTTTCAGTCAAAGTTTTATTTACTTTTTCTTACTAGAAAAAAAATTCCAAATTGTTGGAAAAGCCAGGCTAGATTGTGAAACCTTTACATGGAACATACTTGATGTCTAAGGAGTTCCTGAGAAATTAGAGAATTTTCATTTAACATTAAAAAAATACATTTTTTCCATCATATGGAATTCCCAAGAATGGTCAGTGAATCTAATCATACACTCCTTTGCTTTAAAATCTTCAGAGGCTGCTTTTTCCTTATGAAGTCAAGTTGCAAATATCATTGTTTGGCATTCAATCACATACCAGCTCTACTTTCCACATCTCATCACCCTTGCTCTTTGTATTGATCACACTGGACTAGTCTGGGTCCCCTCATACTTTCATGCCTTTCCTACCCATTGTCCTTTTCTCATTATTCTAGAAATTGTTGCTTTCCTCTTCTTCTGTTGCATCCCTATCTATCTTTTTACTCTCCTAAACTTCAAACATCATCCTCTTCATTAATAATGGTGTTCCCCTGGGTCCTCACATGCATAATTACTATGTGTCTATGACTTGAAGTCCATGAAGAATCACATTTTCTTTAGGCTTTTTAATGTCTAATAGGAGTCCTGTACACATAGTAGGCATTTTTGCAACAATTAAATATAGACGATCCATGCATACACATGTACACAGATGATGTTCATTTACAGTGATTTAGATATATGAGGGGCTACTAAAATAGAGGAGTCAGAAAAGATTTCTTGAAGGACATACTCAAACAGAGCTTCAAATGAGGCTTAGGAGGGGGCAGGGTTCAGGAGGGACTGCTGAGAAGAGATATCATTCCAGGGAGCAATCATTGTAAAAACCATCCACGGAGTCACATATTGTTTTCAAATTCATATTTGAATTCTGATTTGTCTTGAAAATATGCCTCAGTTGCTAGAATTGAGAAGAGGAAGGAAAAGTGGCCAGCACAGTGAACAAATTCACCTTTCTGGAATCATTGTGTCTGTCCTATGGGGAGAGTATTGAGTCTGTAATGTTATTTTTTTTGAAGAAAAATATACCCTAATGAAGAAACTTTCACTAACATATACATATACACACATATACATACACATACATATATACATATACACACATGTACATGTACATACATACACACACACACACACTACTCCTTTAAGAAAAACCCTATTTAAAGAAGAGATTCTATAGAAACTCCTTTTCTGTTTTAACTTGGTAGAAATCATTATTTGGTCATTTTCTTGGTTCCCTTTTTAGTAATTTCAGTAGGCTTTTTCCTCCTCCTATTTGTGAATTCCATACTAGACCTTAGCTTGCATTTTAAATCCTGATAGGATAGGGCAGAGATAAGTTTCAGTCAGTCAATCACTAATCATTGACTTATTGACTGAAAATCATGGTAACCATTTACCTAGTTATCAACTACATAGAAGTATCAGCCATTTTGTCCTCTTGAAGAATTTCATTTTTATAGTGGGAAAAGATGAAATGGAAATAACTAGGTATGTATGAGAAATGTACAGTGTACATGGAAGACACTAGCACTTTGGTACCAAGAAGTGATATTATAAGAATAATGAGAATGGAAATGACAATGAGCAGTAGAAAAAGAGGAGTTGTACATGACATTTTGTCTTACTATGAGAAAGGGCAATAAGACAGGATATCTATTTATATCCTCTATCTCTATCTCTATCTCTGTCTCTGTCTCTGTCTCTCTCTACTTTATCTCGATCTCTATATATCTCGGTTGGCATAGTAGAAGAAGAGCCACCATTAGAGTTAAGAAAATTTGGCTTTTTGTGTGACTCTGGGCAAATGACTAAAACTCTTAGCACCCCCAGTCAAGTCTCTAGAATGAAAAAAAATTGCAGAACAGTCACTTGCATCCTTTGGGAAAGGGAGGTTCCTTTGGCCAATGAAATCACATATCATTCTCCCAATTTTTTCTTTGCCTCCAACATGATGTCAAACATTATTAAAGACTAAAGTGTTTAATTTGAACTAAGCTTATTTTGACTAATAGACATGGATTTAATTTATATGGGACATATTCTTAAGAACCATTTTTATATTTCTTTGCTCCCCCAGTTCTTTGAGTCCAGATGTTGATCCAGTTCTTGCTTTTCAACGAGAAGGATTTGGACGCCAGAGTATGTCAGAAAAACGCACAAAACAATTTTCAGATGCCAGTCAATTGGATTTCGTTAAAACACGAAAATCAAAAAGCATGGATTTAGGTAGTGAGTACAATCTCCATGAATCTCTATCTGAATGTGGTTTAGATGCTATCAAGATAAAAAGTCTTATGCCAAGCACATATATGTGTCTATTTACTTTGGGAGAGGGAGAGGGAATGATTTGGCACAAATTTGTATTTCTGTGAGTTTATGATAACCATATTACTCACGAGTGGCATATTTACATAACAGGCAATATGCTAATGTATATATGTTTGCTTATGGGAAAAGAAACAAACACATGTGCATTCATGCTACATTCATGTATTTCTGGGTGGAAATGAATTTAGAATGAACTCAACAGTGATTCAACTGTTTTAAAAAGCAATTTCTTGATGGATGATATGGTTGCTGACAGGGAAGGCTAGGGTTTAAAAGTTAAGAGAAAAAAGGGTTTGGAGAGAAACCATTATCTCAATCCATGTCTAGAAATTGGTTCCTTAAATCTTCTACTCATTGCTATTCTTTAAGCTTAGTTTTATAGAGATTCATGTACTGATAATCAAGGGATTTAACTAAATCTAAAGTAGTGGTTTGAGAGAACATAGCTGGAAAAATTCTTTTAAAGCAATTGAGAAGAGGAAAAATCCCATCATTGTTCAATCATATATCAATCAGGTAGCATCTCTTCAAAATCTGAACCCTCTAAAATAAATAGAGTCAAATAATCTTAGTAATAATCTATAATACTCATTGGGTGATTAAAAAAAACCTTTGTTAATCACTGTATCTTGTGGATGCTGTTCTTTGGTGGCTGTATATACTTCAAAACTAAAAGCATTAATTTATCACATGCGTACCAAAAGTAAAATCTGGCTATGACTTGCCTTGGCTAATTATGATATGCTAACATGTAAATAACACATGTGCCTGTGATATGAAATGACTAACAAGTTGTTCGGTGAGCTGCTTTTTGGATTTTAAGATTATTTGCTTGATGTTATGTAATTGCATGAAATGTGACCTAAGACATGCGACCTAACTGAGACCATTGGAATGGTTGAAGCATGTGGATGTGGGCACTAACTGGGCTAACCATTATACATTTACCTTTTAACAGTAGCTGACGAGACTAAACTCAATACTGTGGATGACCAGAAAACAGGTAAGAATGGACAGTAAGGCTGTTGCCATAGAAACCTTGGTCCAGGACACTTAACACAATTAGAATACTGCCAATCAAATTGCATGATAACATGCCTATTCCAATACTTGCATGGCGGTTTTTACTTTAAATAATGAAGTTATGTAGTAAAAAAAGAAATCACAATTAGAAAAGGTGATTCAAGGCAGCATGCTGAAAATGATAATATAATAACATGCCTAAAATAATATGAGAATAACCAAATATATGTGCAGATAGGATCATTACTTAGTTGTAAGTTTGATATATATCAGAATCCTGAATTCATCAGCTAGTTCTTGATAAAGCTACATTTTTTGAATGATTACTATTTCATTGAACATGATCTAAGTATGCTTTGCCATAAATGTTTTTTAAAGTGATCTTTTCTTGTTAAAAAATCCACAATGAGTAGATTGTCAAGTGTTCTTTTCACTACCAATGCAAAAAAAAAAAATGAAATAGCTCAGTCAAATAAATATCAGTTCGAGATCACCTAAAATGGGTTAGAACATATCTAACATACATGCATAACTTTTTTTAAAACTGGAATTAAAAACATTACTATACTAGGGTTTTCTTCCTGTGCTACATAAATCATTCCACTGAAACAACAGGATTTATGAAATGGTTTATATAGTATAGCAGGCAAGATGTCTGATTTTGCTTATATTATTCTTGCAAAAGTGAATATCCAATGTATTTTTCCATAAGCAATTATAGTTATTTATTTTAAACAATTGAACCTTTAAGATGTATTCATGTTAGTTTTCTTTGGCCCTCTGGACTGCCATTTTAATTATTCTAGATCCATATATAGGACAGATCTAGCACTAATTAAGTATAATTCACCCCTTCAACCTGAGGTAACTAGTTTTTAGCATGCTCCCAAATTTGATATCTCATATACACATGTAGAAATTATTGAAATGCCTCTTACTGGGTGAGTGATAGAATACATAAAAAATTATTTTCAGTGAATCATAAGATTAACTTTTGTGTAAGGCAATTTCCTCCTACTCCCAAGCTTGGCTAATGTTTTACTAACTGATTAGACATAAATTTCAAATGATCTATTAGCTAGTTTGTGAAGCAGCATTATGGACAAACATAATTTGACAGTTCATATCTGCACAGTAGATATTCATATTTGTAATTAATTATATATAGTGGTTCAATTTTTTATTTTCAAGATATATTTTCTGCCCATGTTAAATGTCCATGACAAACATATTAGGTCACCTAGGGTGAAGGACATGATCTTAAGAACCATAACCTCTGGGTGAAATAAAGTAAATATTAACTGTAGAACAACTGAGAAATGGAAAGGACAAATTATCTTTGCATAATGATTGTTGCTTTCCTGGTGAGAAGAGACTTATTCAATTCAAATGCATGTTGTTGGTAATGTTCTTAAATCTAGATAAAAAAGGACAGTTCTTACATGCTGTACAAGGTGACCTACTGAATTTAATTATGAAAAAAAGACTTGAAATTTTATAGGATCAAAACAAATTAATATGATCAAACTTTGGGTACCATTGAGACTGTGTGCATAAGTAACTATTTAAAACAGTCCCTTTCCTATTAATAGACCATGAATAGATGTTCAATTATCTTTCACTTGAGCTGTCAGATTGTCATGATTTTTGATTTTAGTTCGAAGGTTATTTGTGTATTCTATGGCACTTTAGTGTGGTTCATTTGTCTTAGTGACAATTGGTAATTATAGTTGGATACCATGTTTTTCTGTGACCTTCATTAAGGCTAAGACTCATTCAAGGCTTCTATAAAATTTTGAGGTTGTTTGTTTATTTGAAGAAAAATAACATCAGCATTAAGGAAAGCCCCTGTGTGTAACTGTTTTTTGCATCAATATTGGTTTTGGGGGTGATTCGCTTTCTTTTTTTGATGGGTAATTTGGTTTATTGATACTTCTTGAAAGAGAAGTGATATGGGGGGATATATTTCAGCTCTTGATAATTTCATTCTTAAAATTATATAGTTTTCTTAAAGAGTTGCATTATCTTGTAAAAATGAAACAATAGAATGCTCTGGAATTAATTGATATTTATTATACATCTAGGATATTAAATCAGTTTAGTCAGAATTTTATGTTGTAAAGAACATGTTCAGTTGTATTTAGGATTTAGTGTGCTTCTAGCTTAGGCATATACACTGATAATAATTTTTTTCCTGTAACAAATGAAGTTATTTAATTCACATTCTTATTTTTATAAAAAAATTTGTTTCCTGTTTCAAATAAGGAATAACCTTCATTTGAAAACAACTATAATTATGATCTGGTCATTGGAAAACATACAAACAAAAAGAAATCGTATAGTCTCAGAGAAAGCAGTTCAAAAGCCATCTAATTGAACTCCTCTTCCATGTCCAAAAGGTGTTTTTCTTGCCCTAACTCTCAGACCTCTAGGGAAGGAAAAGTTTTACTACTAGCTCGAGCAGCCAATACTTCGGGATAGCTCTAATTCTTTGAAATGTTTGTCCATATTTTCAGTTAAGTTATACAAGCCGTTGTTCCTATATTTGTTCTCTCAGGTCAGGTATTAATGAAGTACTAACATAGTGACACTTTCTTGTCTACAACCTCTCTCACCTTCATGTTGATGGCCACCCAAGTTGCAACTATAAAACACTCCTACCATTTCTGAAACCCACTATTTGTCTTAGTACTGTTGTCATATTCAGACTTTTCCTTAGGGAGAGCAGACAGTTTTGAATAATTTTCTCACAGTGATTCATTCTAGCATTTTTTTTAGACTTCTCCCTTTTTTAAAAATCTCAACTAGGCATATTATGCCTCCTTTTAATCATTCTTTGCAAATTTTCAATTGTCTTACAATGATAAAAATAGAAAGGCACATATTGAGTAATGATAATGATTCCCTTTCGTTGATAACCATGTTAAGTAATGATAACCATTCCCTTTTGTTGATACATAACTGTTGTTCCCTTTTGGTGATATTTTGGCATGATATTTAACTTTCTTTCCTTCCTCTCTTTTAACTTATAAATATTTATTAATTCTCTCTTATTAGCAGATATAGGAGGAAATTATAAGATTGAAGATTCACTAAAATAATATATAGCATGTATCAAAGTTCTTAGTATAATATTAACTTATTAAAGATAATAAACTTTTGAGCTATTAAAATTTAAATCTGCACTCTGACTTTTGGGGGATATATATATATATATATATATATATATATATAAAATCTGACCTTAAAATGAATTCATGCATATATAATTCAGAAATTTGAACATATTTATATGTATATGCATATGCACATTCTAATAACCCTATAAAATGAGATTGGTAAAATATCTTTTTTTTCCCCACATCAAAATTCAAATGATATCACATTTCATCAGATGCATATATTTGATTGTTACAAATGGACATTTTATTTATGTGTATATATATGCGCACACACACACACACACACACACATATATATATATATATAATATGCATAGATAAGTATGTATGTATGTATTCTAACTTGAACTGCACTCCTCTCATCAATTAGGCAAAACAAAATAAATGATTCAACATTTTACAAAGCATAGTTTCAAAATGAGAAATTTAACTTTCACTGTCTAATGTGATTTCCATGTTTTCCTGGCCCTTTTACTTTCAGATCTTGAAGTCCCTTGTCATAATTATCTGTTTTCTTGTTAGACATGACAAAGTTACTCCTTAATTATTGATCAACATATGGACTGCTGAACCCATGCAGGGTTAGAACACTTCATTTCTTCTACATACACTGAGTTTATAACATTTGAAGAAAGAGATTGATTATTTAAACTGGCTCATCCAGGGAATAGTACAGAGTGTGTATCACTGTGATCCACAGTGTAAATTGGCCTAAGATTGAAATAGCAGCTCAAATGAGGATGGATGAGCCTCTTTCACCTAGTTCTGATAAGCTTTAATGTCCTTCTGAAGACGTACTGGTCTTATGTTGGACCTTCTCTTCTTCCCTTACCCTCCCTTCAAGAACCAGAATTTTAATTCCAAAATATTTTAGCTTCCATTCTATTGAAACATCCCTACTTTTTTTCTCCAGCTTTTAAAGAGATAGCTTTTAGATTTTGATGAGCTTCAAATCTGTATATATCTTTAAGTCTCTGACCTAGTCACCAATGAAATAGTGATTCCTTACAAGATTTTTCTCTCTACAACCCATACCAATTTTTATAGGATATTTTTCTTTTTTTAAAAAAAAATGAAAAGAGAGAGAGAACTTCTTTCCAGGGTAATTCTTGGTAAAATGTATTGTGTCAAAATAGATTCCCTGGTCAACCTGCTCTACTTTTAAAAGGGAGTTGCAATCCTTTGTGAACTATATGCTTCTCTTCGGTTCTATTTTTTTTTCTTATAATGAGACTTGGTGAAGCATAGTAATATAAATATTTAATTTCCTGAAAATCATTTGTAGCTGACCTAAAGGTTGAAATTAAATATAAAAGTTAAGGATTGGTCTAGTTCTTTTGATTTTTTTGCTATCTTTAATTAGGATCTGCTTTTCAACTGTATTTCTTAGTTATTATAACCATTGATATTAATTAAATTCTACCAGTACCAGGTGTCTAAAAAATTGCAAGACATAACTACTCACCTATTTTCCTCATAGCAATTTGGGTTATTTTAAAATAAGTCAGTAAATGTCTTTTTTTTTAAAACAATAAACATTATTTTATGTAGTAGATAATTTGTTTTGAAAGTTAGATAAAGTTGTTTTCATTTCTATGTTTCTCTTTGTCATTACCTGCCTTAAAGGGAATCTAATATATATATATATATATATATATATATATATATATATATATATATAAAATCAATTTTTTTATTATTTGAAAACATAGCTTTAACAAATGAAAAAAAATTTCAGATAATAAAACTTTTGGCAACAAAACTAGTTAGGTAAATAAGTTATAGTAAAACAGTCATAAATGGAAAAAAGTCTTTCATTGCCTTTGCCAACAATGAGCAGTGACATGCTGTAAGGTATATATCCCTGTTGAATCCAGAGGAATAATCAAGCATGTAATTCTTGGCACTAATTCTAATTAACTTTTTTTTTTTTTAACTACCAAGGTTCCCCCAGCCGAGATGTAGGACCTTCGTTAGGCTTGAAAAAATCCAGCTCATTAGAGAGTCTTCAGACAGCAGTTGCTGAGGTGACTTTGAATGGTGACATTCCTTTTCATCGTCCTCGCCCACGGATAATCCGAGGACGTGGATGCAATGAGAGCTTCAGAGCAGCAATTGATAAATCCTATGATAAACCTACTGCTGATGAAGATGATGAAGGCATGGAGACTTGTAAGTTGATAACAGAATAAAAAGAATACCTATGATTCTTTGCCACTCCTCTTGTGACAAAATTTACTGATAGTCTGATAGACTCCTAGTTTCCACAAATGTATTGTACTTAGAAAGCTCCATTGTACTAATCTTCAGTAATATCAACATTGTCAAGTTATTTCTTTTTAAAAATGTCTCAATTGCAATGTGGCATAGCAGATAGACTTGGAACTGGGAAGACTTGAGGCTAGGGTCTTCTTGATATCTTCTTGATACAGGTAACTTTATAAGGTTTTAATTTATAGGTATTTTGTCAAGGGAGTTTCCCCTCTATACTAATGAAATCACTGGCCCTAAGTTTTCCAAAATTCCCTAAAAAATAAGTTGAATATTAATTGAATTTAATTAAATTAGACTCCTCTGTGGTAAAGAAGCTGGAAAAACAACCAGAGATAATTTAGTTGAAAGAGATCTTGTTAATTTTTACAGTGTAACTAATATCTTAAAAATCTACATCTATGGTAGGTTATGTATAGTTAAATGTAGTATAAAATATTTACAGTTTAGCAGAAAGCCATGGGTTTTTTTTAAGCTGCAATATTCATGGCATATTGTAAAGCAGGATGTATTTTCAGAGAGACAATAAACAGTAAAATTAGAACTAACTTTATATCTGTGTTACTAGCCATCAGTTTGCCCTATTATTTCTTTAACTTCAGTTAAAGTCTAATGTATAAAAATGTCATTAACATGAGAAAAATATTTGAAAGATAAATTATTCAGTATTGAAAGATTTATTTGAACTAACAACCTTGAAAAAAACCAACCAGAGATAATTTATCTGAATTGTCATTAAATCTTAAATTTATATTTACTTTTATATTTGTTCAGAGAACTTTTGCCATATATGACCACAAAATGATGAGGATGGAATGGGAGTGGGATGAATTATTAATGAAAAAAATTGTTTTACAAATTGTTTTACTATATAGTTATCTAACCTACGTACTTTACCAGTATACAAATGAATACTTGTCCATCTTTGGCTTGTAGTGTTTTAATTTAGTTTGAGAGGAAATGATTAATTTCTTTCACATGTCATCCTCTGGATCTTTTTATATCATTTCCTTCTGTCTAGTACTATCCCTTATATTCTACTTCCTTTGGAGGCAATGTGATTTCCTATATTATGGCTTATTTATAATATAGACATATCCACAAATACCATTTTTTAAATCTCTGGTTGCTAAGATCCTCAATTGTGCAAGTTTTCTGCATAGTTCAGCTTTCTTTAGTTTTATTGATAGAACAGTGCCAACTTCTGCCATGACCTTGAATTGTGGAGACCCTTTAAGGGGGCAGGAATCCTGTTCCTCACAGAAACTTTTCTTTTATCAATATGCAATTGTATGATATTTAGTTAGCAATTGGGTATTTTGGCCCTTTAATGATTTTTTTCTAATATACAATATGTAAGGTTATGGATCCTTCCCTTGTTCTAGTCTCCTGCTTCTCAACTATCATTTATTTCCTATAAATGGTATTTTCCCCCTTCAATCTTATGAATTTTTAAAGAAAACACATAAACACATGGGAGACCTTTTTTTCTCCTGAATGTTTAAAATAAATGTTTTTCCCTGCCTCCATTCACCACAACCCAATGTATTTTATAAAAGCATTTTTCTTAAAAAGGTTCCATAACTTCACCAGTCTGCCAAACTTGTCTCTCTCACAAAAAAAGGTGCAATCTAAGTAAGGACTTAAATCAGTTACTTAGAGTGACATTGGGGTCTAGAGAGGGACTTATAGTCTATTGTAGTTCTTTCTTTACCACTAAATCACTCATTGAACTTTGAGTTGAGAAATATTTATTCTATATCTAGTCTACAGACACAGTGTAAACTAGAATGGAAATGACTGAGAAGAAAGGTCACCATATTTTTCCCTATCTTGATATTATCATTCCCTTTTAGAATAAGCCTCTATCTCCTTATAATTGAGCAATCATATGTAATCCTATGATTTGCCTTCATGTACCCCAGTTTTTTGTACCCCAGTTTTTATACAAGACCAGGTTCCATTGTTTGAGCCCCCCAAAGGCAGGGTTAATCCATCAGTTTGCAATGTATCCATAGCTTCTCCCTTGATTTATATATATTTTACTTTTGCCAGGCAATTGGCCTAAGTGACTTGTCCAAGGTCACACAGCTAAGTAATTATTAAGTGTCTAGGACTGGATTTGAACTCAGGTTCTCCTGACTCCAGAGCCAGTGCTTTTTCTACTTTGCCACTTAGCTTCCCTCCACTGTGCCAACTAGCTGCCCTGGCTTCTCCCTTGGAATACAGCAAATTATCACCAAGACTAGTGACTACCATTGTGTAAATCCTGTTTAATTAGGCAATTTTGATTTACTCAAGTCCCTAAGAATATGGTTATTATTTGCAAGCCCACTTACTCCATAGAGAAGCAACACATGTTGAATCTTTGTGCCTAGGCTTATAATAATGTATGGAATACATTTTTTTAAAGACTGGTTTTTATATCTATATTAAAGCAGATTTCCTTGCTAGGGAAAAATCAGTTCCATGGTTATTTATTCAAAAAGCTCCTTTTTTGTTGTTCAATGCACTGTGCTGAGGATACAAAATCAAAATGAAAACCAGTCCTCAAAGATTATATGTGATACTGGGGACCAGGGAAGGAAATGCAAGAAAACACCAGGAACAAAAGAGTACAATCTAAAACACCTACCACAGGAAGGTACCACTTGAGCCTTGATGGAAAATAGATATTTGAAGAGGAAGAGATGAAGAGACAGAATGAGACACATGTAGGATAAAGGCATGAATTCAAGCAGTAGCAAATTAGCCCTTTTATCTGGGCTGCAGTGTTTATAACAAAAGAAATAGTATTCCATGAACACATAATTATAATAAACAGATGTGAAAGAATTTGATAAAGTATAATGAGATTTAGGAATTGATGAAAGATGTAGGAAAGGTGCCTATGTCGGAGTGTGGAGAGAGAAGCAATTTCTCTATTAGATTGTAAGCTCTCAAAGGAAGGGGCCATCTCTTCTAGCTGTTGATATATTTCATGATCAAACAATCAGTACCTATTTATTAGGCACCAATTATGCTTCAGGCAGTAGTGAGCTCAAGATCACTACTAGAGATAAAAGGACCCCCCCCCCCCAAAAGGACACATTTAATATCCTCATTTTACAGCAGAGGAAACTGGAACCCATGATTGATGTAACAGCCAAAGGACTTCCACCCAGATCTTCTAAGTCCAAATCTAGGGCTAATAATATTATATTATGCTGTAACTAAATGGAAGTTCCTTTTGATAAGACAAGGTCATTATTTATTATTAAAGGGAGCCACTACCCATCTCACCTATTCAAATTAAACTTAGGTTTCTATTCAGTTATATGCCTTTTATTTCTGTGAGGTGGTGCAGTACATAGAGCACCAGCTCTGGAGTCAGGAGTTCAAATGTGAGCTCAGACATATGATGATTTTGGGATCAGAGAAGGAAATAATCCCCACTCACTTTACCTAGAGTAAGTATTTAACAAGCCTTTGTTGAATCAATAAATGAATGAATGAATGAATGACTCTCCAGAATGATGTTTAACCATCCTCTATAGTTGTGGTTGGGGTTGAAGAGCCTTTGTGTCTTCCTTTGGAAAACACTGCTGACTTTGAACAAACTATAAATATTAAAACATGAAATCATACTCAAAAAATATCATTTTCAAACATGGTTTCATTATTTGTCAAACTTTTCTGAGCATCATTTAAAGGAACTTGGATTTACTAGTGTTGAGGCAGAACCCCAGATGATGATTTCAGAGTGATAAATTGTAGTGATACAACAAAATTGAGAAAAATTAATCTTTGTTCCAGATGCATGATGATGGATCATGTTTAAAACATCTGTGTCATTTAAACTTTTCATTTTCAATATCCTTTCCATTCTGATTGACAATTTCCTTCCTATAAGACATTTCTAGAGGAAGTATGGTGTAGTGTCTGTTTTTAGGAAGATCTGGGTTCTAGTCTCAGCTACATTCCTTACAAATCACTTAAAACTCTACATTATACAGTAGGTGTCTTATCTTCATTTGTAGAGTGAGTTTTTTCATTGGAAATAATATATCAAGGAAATCACATGTCTAGTCCCCCATCCCATCCCCTCTTGTGTGTGTGTGTGTGTGTGTTATTTGGCTTTTAAATAGTAAACTGGATATACCAGTGGCACTTATTTTCTAAGATGCTGCATAGGCTTGGCTTCAATAAAACAAAGAAATGTTGATAACCAAGAGGCCAGGAAATCTTGTGAGCCAGATCCCTGGTGTAGCCACTCTCTGCCCCCTTCTGTAGCACTTATGTTCTTCCCATGGAGAGCCCAGGATTTGTGTCTCTCATCTAATCCATCTGCTTGTCCATATTGAATATGTCTGACTGGAGTAAGATGAAGTCATGTGGTCTGGGACCCAGCTTCTTCAAGTCACTACCTATGTTTGACAGGTCAAGGCAGCTACAATCTGCTCACTGCTCTATGCAAATCAAGTATGCTGCCTGTTTCTCAGCAGGATACTCTTATATCCCCTAAATTAATGAGTCTTGAATGCTAAAATACACACAACAATAGGACTTTATTTTCAGAGGTAATTCTGGGGAGTTTACATATTCCCATTCAAGCTCTCTATTAAATAGAAAGCATATAATATTATTTTGACCAATAACAAGGGTAGTAAGCATGGGTCTAAAAAAAAAGGATGTCTAAAGGTTAAAACTGTTTATCCTAATAATGTGAGAGCTTTGGCGAGAATAATTGTATTGTTGCGTAACATGAAGTTCAACTAAGTTTTACTGGAATCTTGTCATGTTGCTAACCTTATAGCTTCCAAATTGGTGCTTTTCTACTTTGCCCTTTTTCAGTTTTAATTTTTCATTTATGTATATGTATGCTGTTTCCTATGTGTTGATTACATGCTTAGAAAATTAGTTAAGACAGTTGATTTTTAAATCTGATTTTAAAAATCACATCTGGTGGCTCACTGGGATCTCATGAATAGAGATAAAAGGAGCCCCCCCAAAAGTATGCATTTAATACCCTTATGAAACTGGAACCCATGATTGATGTAACAGTCAAAGGACTTCCTCCTAGAGCTTCTAACTCCAAATCTAGGGATAATAACATTATATTATACTGTAACTAAATGGAAGTTCCCTTTAATGAGACAAGGTCATTATTTATTATTAAAGGAAGCCACTACCCAGCTCACCTTTTCAGACTGGATTTCTTTTCAGTTATATACCTTTTATTTATGAGAGCTGGTACAGTACATAGAGCACCAGCCCTGGTACAGGAGGACCTGAGTTCAATTGTGACCTCAGAAGCACGATACTTTGGTGGCTGTGTGATCTTGGGCAAGTCACTTAATCTGATCATATCTGACTACTGAACTCAGAGGGCTCCAGAAGAGAAAGTGAGGATGGTGACTTAACATAGCACTCCCTTGCTCAAATCCAATTCATTTTCTTGTCATGGTATTACCTCTCTGATGTGATGGGTTTTTTTTAAGAATCAAGGATAAACATCATATCTTTTCTTACTGACCCATCTTTTGTATAATGTACTCAACCAGGCCAAGCTAAGCTTTAAGTATTTTATTAAGCAAAATAGTATATCAGTCACTGAAGAAATGAATCATGAACTGAATTGGAAGATAAAAATAATAATTTACAAATTATCACTAGTTTAGTATTATACATATCAGTGAGTATTTACATGATAAATATAAATTTTTTTCTTCAATTTTTTAGAATTAACATTATATTCTATACTCATAATTTTACTCTTTATAATAATAATTAGGTAATGCCACCTGATCATTTTATACAGTACACTTGAATAAAGTTTGGAGATATATTTATGCAAATGTTCACTTTTTTCTTGAAGCAATTTTCCTTTCTAAACAATACCTTGAATGTATCTGGGATCTCACCAATGTGAAAACTTCATCTTTTGGTAACAACTTAAGTCCTCCCCTTCCTTTCCTGTAGTTTGGGAGTCTTCCTCTGTATCCCATGACATTATAGGGTAATCTATGAATTATGGGATGCTGACCATAAACAATACAAGTCAACTCAACAAACATTTATTAAGTACCTGCTGTGTGCTAGGCTAAACACTGGGGATGCAAAGAAAAAAATAGTTCTTGCCTTCAGGGACTTCCTAATTTAGTGGTCCATACAACATGCAAACAACTGTGCAAGAAAGAAATGTACAGAATAAATTGGAGATAGTCTCAGGGGAAAGATACTATTGTTAATTAACTGGATAATCCCTCACTGTTGCTATATGTCTGACCCATCTTCCTTTCCAGCCGTTCATCTTTTTTAGTGAAATAATGATATGAAAAATACCTTTTTCTAATTTGCTTTCTACTATTCTCTCCACCGTTTGTCATATTTTCCATATAGGATCCTATTTTTCACATAGGCAATTGCTCTAACCCCTTTTTTTGATCTAGTTTTTTTTTTTAAATCCAAGGTGTATGTTTTTGCATTATCTATATTCTAGTCATTATTTCCAAACTACTCCATCATCATTTTTATCTTCATCTTCATCGTCATTGTCATAGCTCAAATTTATAGAGCTCTTTAAGCATAAGATTTAAGCTCTAATCATTTTAAGTACTTAGAGAACACTTTACAAAACACTTTATGCTGTATATCAGTTGATCCTCACAATAATGTTGAGGAGTAAATCTACTATTCTCCTTTTAAAGGGGAAACAAAAAAAAGAAATAAAAATAATAAAGAGGAGGAAACTGAAACTGAGAAGTCACACAATTTTCATGAGATTACAACACTGACTTTTCTGACTCCAACTCCAGCACACTTATCACCCAAGCCATTTACCTTCCATTACAATGATGGCAGTAAAAATATCAAGGTAACTATGTTCCATACTCTGTGGATGGATATCAATGCAAATCTTATTTTATATCATATTATCTATTTTTTCTTTTCATATACTTATTTTCTTTTTAATTTATAAAATAAAACAACCATTTCCAATAGCGTAGTAGAATTAAAAAAAAGATGTTTGTACACGAAACTGCAAATCTTTTTACGTACGATTTGAGAATTACTGACTTTGTTCACTATTATTCATTTTGTATCATATTTATAAAGCTTCATAGAATACATACCATTTTATTTTAGTTATCCAATAAACTTTACTAAGCACCTACTAAATGTCAACCATTGTGATAAGTATTGGAGAACCAAAGAAAGACAAAAAACTATCCCTGCATTTGAGGTTCTCATAGTCTATTTGATTATTTTTTTTCTCCTTACTCCTTCAGGTATTAGAAGGCCTCTTAGCTGTTAAATGTCCTGCCAAAAATACACTTCATGGTCCTTCTGAGATCTTCTCCATTTCTTTTTCAGACACGATTGTTGGTATAATGCCACTGAGAATAACAGATCCTTTAATTTTGTACCAGCCAGGTAGCTAGCTGTTTACTTTGCATATCTTCCTTATTCTTCCACAATAACAATTTTCAACATAAATGAGGCATGCAAATTATTTGCATGGTCAAATCCATCTTTTCTCCCTAGATTTTCAGTCATTAGACATACGTTTTGAGTTTCAGTGAGCTAGTTTCTGTTCCCATGAACAGATAGCTTAGTGGATAGAAAATCAGCCTTGAAGCTGGGAGGACCTGACCTCAAATCATTCCTTCAACACAGACTGAATATGTGACTCTGGACAAATAACTTTTCATTAGACTACTGTCTAAGATTCAATTATAGAGGTGGCTCTGACCTGTACCTTCTTTACCCAGGGTGTTCCCTGCACTAGAGATATTCCAGTCTAAATTCCTTTGTCTTTTCCCATGAGTATTAGTAAAAAGAAATAGTGGTGAACGTTATGTGGTAATTCTTCTCAACCTTTTCTACATCTCAAACACATGCTTTCAGAACTTAGCCCACCTCCCCATTATCCATGTAAGTTTGATATGTCATCATCTCTGTTGCATTCAGCTGGTTGAAGTTAGCAATACCTGAATCGTAGGACTAGTAATTAATTTCTGTTACTTGCTAACATCTTAGGATAATCCTTGGAGCATCCTATATTCCTGCTTCACTTTACTTGGATTATTTGCTCCAGTGATACAGAATTTCTTTTCTTCTGCAGCATAATTTTTTGGATGATTTTATTCCCTCCCACCTTTTTTTTTTTTTTAGTTTCCCCCTGATCATCCTTTGCATATTTCTTTTTGCCTTCCTTTTAAAATTATTTCTTTCACCAAGCCTTATTAATTCTTTATCTTCTTTAGGTAGTAACAAAGACATTTCCTCCAGATTTTTCATTCTTATTTTTTCTCAGGAAGACAATTTGTGCACAGTGAATGAAAACTGGTGACTGTCTAAGGTATGAGGGTAAACATAACAAATACTTGGACAGGCACCATGTTTTTCATATGTCCAATATCAAAAGTTGGTCTGTTCACCTTTTTGCTTCTCCTGAGCACCCTTCCTTGTAACATTGTATAGGGCACATTTACTTTCTAATCTGTAGACATACTTTCTCCCTATATAATCTATAAACTATTTGAAGGCAGAGACTATTTCTTTTGTTGCTTTTGTAAAATAACAGTAACAAATACCAACTTTTATATAATGCTCTCAGGGTTGCAAGGCATCTTAAATTTCTCATATTGTTCTTTTAAGAATAGCATTTTGCATGGAATTGGAGCTGAAAAAGTTTATGTAATATATTCAGGTTTATACAACTTGTAAGTCTCCGATTTAAACCTGTCTTCCTTATTCCAGATCCAGCACTTTGCCCTCTACACTTCTTAGCATATCTCATAGGAATATGACCTTAGCAGCATAAGTGTCCTTTTAGGTAGCAGGTTATAGAAGAATTAATAGAGAACTTTGGCTGATGAAGAACAATATTTTTAATAGAAAAATAGACATGTAGGATGGTTGGTAAAGGGAAAAGATGGCTTTATTACCTTTAGTTTATGTTGATACACCAAGAAGTTTTTTCTGTATTATTTGAAATGCAAAAGCCAAAATCTTCCTTCAACTTCTTGGTGAGCTATTGCTTTGGCTGGCCCACTGCAGCATTCACAAGTTTCATTTGTGGCATGGACTTGAATTTTAATCAAGCTACATTTGCATCTGGTGAAAACATAGTAATTAGGTATATCTTAATTACAGAATGACTGTACTACATGATGGAGGTGCAAGTTCCTTCGTGTCATACCTTTTTAAAAAAACAACTTGAAATCTACTTATCTGACTATGTAATCACATAAAAAAATGCTTTGTAGTTCAGTGAGCAGAAAAGGTTAGGAACAAACTGATATATTAATCAAAAACAAGACTCTGTGCTTGTGTGAAATGAAACATTTTTTTTTATTTTCAGAGCAGCTCTGAAAATAAAACATGTATATAAAGAATAAGCAAAAAAAATGGAAAAGGCAAATGGGAGCTTTAAAAATTTATATACCACTTCATCACAGTAAAGAACTTGAATGCATGGCTATACCTAATTAATTCTATGTATTATAATTCTATCTAAGCACATCAATAGATCAGATCAATTTGTCCTACATTATTACTAATGGGTTGCTAGGAAAATCTGTTTATGGGAATATTTTTCTGCATTATATTGAATTACTGAAAATATTTTCTTGTACTTTATAAACTCTCCACCAAATTTTAGATGATTCTTTAAAGTAATAAAAATTGCTTTATTTGATTATTGTGTTATCAACAAAAGGGATTAGAGGCATGTATATTTTTAGAATGTAGAATTAGTTTTTAAAAATCATGATAGTGAACTTATTCTTAAATAGGGCAAGAGTGTGAAGAGGAAACCTTCTTAGATTCTTGTCTTCTTTTAAACTTTATTTTTTTATCCTGACTTGTGATTTTATTGCTCTGGGGAACTGGAAAAGGCATTGAAGGTCAGCAGTCATTATGGTTCTTCAGTACTTTGAGTTCTTTAGATCTAAAGAGCTACATTAGACCCAAAGAGGTCACGCGACTTCCTCGTTCTCACACAACCAGTATGGCTTAGGTGCAGAACTTGAGCCCAAGAGTTCTGTCTCCAGGGCTAGTTGCTTATCCAGCCCTTCATGCTGCCTAGATGTTTGAAGCCCATCAAATCCAAATTTTAAATGAACATCTTCTGTTTGTGTGCACAGACTTGAAAAAGTGAAGCCACATATTGTTAAATAGTATTTTTTTAATTAGTTGGCATTTAAATGGATTAGTTAAATCACTTCTCCCCCAGAAAACTTTCTATGAGAATGCAGTATCTAAATTAGAATGCTTAAAATAAGTTCAGTCTTTTAAAAATGCTTAAAATAAGTACAGATCATTGAAAAAAGTGCTTCCTTAGAGGAATAAAATGGGCTCAGTGACATTTGATTTTTATCAGAGATATAAAAAGAAAACAGTAATTTTCCATGACGTGACAAAATATGAAAGCTCAACCTTTCTTTTTTACTCTTTATAGAATTTACAAATGTACTGCATGTACCAGCAAAACTGTAAAAGTACATATGCATACATTTATATGCATATGTAGACACATATGCACAAAAACAAAAGCACATATTTTTGCATTTGCCAATGTACATCATTCATATGCACTCACTTGTGAAAACAATGTCTTAATTCTGTGATTGAGCCAAGATCAAACATATGGCTCCTCCTCTCGACCCATCCCTAATACTTTTGCCAAAACAATTGTACAGAAAGCTAGAGGATTACTCTGTAGCTATTGATTGAGAATTAATCATCTTGCATTTCTGTTAAATGCTAAAGGACCATCCATTGACCTTGATTGAACAGTGACTTTGTTTAATATTTGGCACTCAATTCAGTCTGAAGATTTGATCGCTGCTTTTGATTGACGATAGGAAGACATAATCACTTAAAGATTCTGGTAACTGTCACAGATTTTGGGAAAGGGAGTTATCTGTAATCTCATTGTTTTGGGGAACTCATTCCCCTGTGCAAGTTGACAACTCATCTGTATCATTGTTTTAGAGAACTGCCTCTTTACCTACTGGAAAGAAATCCCTAACTTATTGTAAGTGACTAATATACAAAAATATATCTTGGGAGTTTTTGGTAAGGGGAAATATAGATACTCAGAAAATGTAGAAGTTTAAAATTTCTTTAGGGGTTGATAGAAGTAGCAAATATGTTTGTTTAATTAGATAGAAATCATGAGTCAAGGTGCACCCTTATCTTTACCCAGTATTTAATCTTGTAAATTTACCAGTAGACCATTGACTTTTGAAGCTACACTTTGATTCCATGACTCTTTTAGGACAATGTAATTGAGACAAAAATGAAATCACCTTTGGCGATTCACTTTCTTATACAATGTGATGATGATTGATAATGACCATGAGCAGATCAGGTTTGTAACAAGTTCATTCCAGTTCAGTTTACTCTATATATCCACATTCAATGACAGCACAAAGGATATGGTAGTTAGTATTAGAACATACTTTCATTTCCCCTAGCATTTATGTGAAGAGTTCTTCAGATTTTCATTTGAAAGATTCAATCTGCTTACTATATATGTCTATGATCATCCTAAGTCATACTTAAGTAGTTGTTTAAGTTTTTCAAATTTATAATAGTAGGAATTACCTGCATTTCCAGATTATGGTAATAGCCTTTGAGACTTTAAGTGATTTACTCTTGATCACACAGTCATAAGACCCAATCAAAGTCTTTTCCCTCCCAGAGTAGGGCTCTATACTTGTATGTACATTTGACCTATAAAAGATTGTTGGTCTTCTACAATTCATTTGCTCTTCACCAGCAATATAAACCCTTACAAAAACTCTGCTGAAAGGAAACTTCATGTCAGAGACGAGAAAACCCAGGTTGAGAGCTTTTGACTTGCCTAGTATTACTAAGTTACTTAGGGGGAGAACTGGGAATAGAAGACAGGGCTCCTAGCTCCTATTTAAGAGATATCACTAAAGATTTTCAGCAGTGGGTTCTCAGTAGCCATCTTGTTTCATGGACTAGATGGGAAAGAATCCTCTTTTATAATATCCTGGAAAAATGGTTGTCCAGTGCCTTCTTGAAGATCTTCAATAAAAGAGAATACATTACCTATCAGCATAGCTCCTTCCACTACTGAACTGCTCAAATAGGGTATTTTTCTCAATATCATTCCAAAACATACCCAAGTCATGGTTAAATTAGCAAGATTCCATTAATAATTATACTGTCTTGTATATTCTATAAATAGCTTTCTCTTCATTATCCTATTTTATCCTAATAACAATCCTGTGTACATTTGCTCCATGAGTTATTCAGTTATGGATATAGATAAGTCATCTTTTCAATCATTTGTATTTCTGGGTCTCTGTTTATTTGTCACTACAATGATGGCTTTAGATCAACTGTTAAGAACTGAGACTTATAGAGGTAGGAAGATTGACATAATTTAGTGATAGGAAGACAAAAGAGTCCTATGCTCTGCAGACTCCTGCTCCAGCTGAAACTTACTGACTAGCATCTCTGTTGTATCAGAAGTACAAATGGACACATGTTTAGGATGATCCACACAAGCAGGGAGGAAATAGTTCATCACAGGACCCTATGCCCAGGCTTCTCTTCCCAGTGATTGGCAAAGTGAAGTCAACAATGAAGGATGAGAATGGGTGTCAGCCAAAAATCACTACAGATGACAAGTTGACAAGTGACAAGTTGAGGGACTGCTTTGAAAGAAACCAGAATGTGCTCCATTTTTTTGGGAGGGGCGTTGACACACACAGTCACAAGGGAAGTATCTAGGCATCTTCTGCTGTGGTTTTGGTTTCTCAGTGACCCATGCCACCCTATATGTAAAAGGAACATCATACTCTTGCTGTACTATATCTCTTTCTATACTACAATGAAGGACAATAACTCTCATTTATATAGCAGTTTAGGATCTACAGAGTTCTTGCTCCATAATAATTTCTGTGAAGTAGGTAATGCTCATTTTATACTCACTTTGCTAATGAAGTAATTCAAATCAGCATGAATAAGTAACTTAAGCTAGGGTCATACAACTACTAAGCAACAGAATTCTGATTTGAACTTTTACCTCTCTGGTCTCCAATTCTAACTTTCTTCCTTTTTTTCCATATTGATACCCAATAGCATAGTGAAACAGCATTCTTCATCACTATTGGCAGCATTAGCTTCAGATAAACTGTATTTGCACATTAGCTTGCACACATGTGTATAGGTATATATAATTCATAGGTTCATATTGTTAAATATATGTTGTCTTCTCCTATTAAAATATAACTTTCTTGAGGGTAAGAATCATCTAGCTTGTTTGTCAATATATCCTCAGTGATGATCACAGTGTCTGCTATGCAGTAAGTATGCGATACCTGCTTTTTCACTCAATTGCTCTACACTGGGGAAAATAGCAGCGTGGCATGTATCTGCTGACATGACCATAGCCTGGAGCAGCAGTTTTGTCTGAAATGATTTGATTGACGTGTTAAACATAGAGATGTTTTCTCTATTGGTACAATCCCTTCTTTACGCAAGCTTTGGCTCCTTCCTCATTGTGTTTTTTCTCTCTTTTGTTCTTTTTCTCCAGTGGAAGAAGATACAGAAGAAAGTTCAAGATCAGGAAGAGAATCCGTTTCCACCTCAAGTGACCAGCCATCCCATTCTCTGGAGAGACAAATGAATGGAAACCAAGAGAAAGGAGATAAGACTGATAGGAAAAAAGACAAAACTGGAAAAGAGAAAAAGAAAGACAGGGATAAAGACAAAGACAAAATGAAGGTCAAGAAAGGCATGCTGAAGGGTTTAGGAGACATGTTCAGGTAGGTACTATCCTAATAAGGACCAGGATGACATTGGCAGGGCATGAATGCTATGCTAATGAGAGAAATCCTCCTCCTTGTAATATGGAAAATATTATCAGTGTTGTCAGATTGTTGTGCTTCTATCATTCTTATTCTTAGTTTCTGTCTTTTCCTTTCACCATCTTAAGTATTCCACTTCATTTCCCCAAGATAGTTTTAGCAACTTTAGAGATGACGTGTTGCCAGCTATGGTAAGTAACTGCTAGGGGAGAGGAGGGACAAATCCATATCTGAATTATGAAAAAAAATTAAAAATTCCTTAGAGACAAAGGTCTACCAAGCATGGTTTGTTCTTTCTTGTGTGAACAATGGCTCATTATCTAAATTTTGCAGACAACTTGAGTTAGTGGTTGCATTTAAAGCTACATTAATAACAGGTCTAATAAAAAGGTGCAAATAGGACTTTAATTGAGCTGTGTTGATTAATTTAATGGCTTTAAAGTAAGTTCTGGCTGTTTCTTGATGGTTGTTTTTGTGCCCTTGAATTATATGGTCAGATTAGTTAGCATATCATTTTTTCCAAATCACTGCTCAACAGTAAAAGTGACAAGTTTTTCAGAACTTGCACAGAAACTCTGTCCCCATAAATGTTCATCCAAGGCAATTTATAATAGCCAGGCATTTTATGTTAAATATAAAACTCAGTTGATTGTTCCATAAATTAAACTCCTAAATGTCGCAGGATGATGTTTTAAAATAAAAAAAAACATATAGTGTTGCCTTTTCAGCTTTCTTGTGTTATGATTCCATTTCTGATAATTTCTCTTTTTAATATTGTGAGCATGAGTTCTTATTTTTATAGAGTATTTCAAACCTGACCTCCATAGATTTGCAAATTATTGATCTATCCTATTGAAAGGACAGATCCTGATGCAATGGAGGAGCCAATAGACAGATCAAATTTAGATCTGTTATGTCCAATAAATAATGATCATGTGAGAAACTGTCTGACTATAAAGTTGGTGGCATGCATCCTTGCCTAATATTAGCACATACATCATAAATTTTAGTTTAGTTTTCTAACACTTCATAGCATTCATATTTTAATTTTTTTTCAGCTAAAGTTTTCTTCCTCTCATGTTGCTTCCCCTGAATGTATTTTCAGACAGATAATCTCTCTTCATTACACTATATGACCAAGAACACTTATGGGATGGAATTACTGTAACTCATACTTGAATTCAGTTTCTCTTTTTTAGCCAACGGGCTTTTCATTTCATATATGCAAACTGACAGATTATAAACTGGCACCTACATAATGTACAGGAATAAGGTTGCTCCCTATCAATTAAAATTGAAGGAATTTATACTAGGATCTTCATTAAATTGCAGCATAGATAAAAACCTCCCACCAGAGAGCATATATTTCTCTCTCTCCAAGACAGACTCATTATTTCCAAAGATTCCCCTGCAAATTCTTGTCAAAAAGTAAAGGTATACATATCAAGATATAAAAACGTTGGGTTTATGGTTTGCTGTTTCAGAAATAAAGGAAAGCTCTGAATTTTTTCCAACCCAGAATTACAGAATGAATTAGAAATGAAGTATTGCATTACTTATCACTTGATTTGGCATACGTCTCTTAAATGTAGCTCTCTACTTTAGGGAGCAACAATTTGAGAAGACCTTGAATATTTTAAAACACCTATGGGCAGCCTGAATTAAACAGCTCTTTTCTCCCTACTAAATATTACATAATAAAATGTGCTATATGAATAATATGGCAACTTAATGTCATATACATCTAGAGTCAGAGTTATATTCATTAAAAGAAAAAAAAGTCCCACTTCACTGCATTAGGGACCAATAAACTCCTGAATAACTTGCTATTGGGGTCAGGTTTGGAAACTAAAGATTTAGTTCCTATAAATTTTGCTTTTGTTTTCCTTCCATTTTAGGCTGACGGCTAAGAATTCAAAGAAAATCATACATTTTGGATTTTATAAAATTATACGGGCTTTCATGTGCAAAATAAAAGTTTTTGAAAATAAGCCCAGAATGATACATTAAATATAAAAAGGATATTTAATTTTATGTGGAAAATGCAACTTCCTTTATAATTTGATTCTACTAGTTAGACAACTTAGGTAAAGAAAATTTAGGTTTGGGAAAACTTTTATTACTGCTGTACTGATCAGTAATGAGATGTCATTATATGTAGCAAGAGTTTCAGACCACATCCAATTGCATGCGAACTGATAAATATTGTACTTTGTATTTTCAGGTTAGTGTGCTTATATTTCCTAGCAAAGTAGTGAAATATAGCATGGTTAAAATAGATTTTTGTCTCTTCCTTCTTATATACCATGTTAATAAGACTTAGATGTGTTCTAGTTAGCACATTAAAAATAGCCCTTTACTCATATATTTGCTTTAAATTCCTATATAGATACCTTAGTATAGTTTATTTGTAACACTGGACAAGGGCATTCTCTCTAAGGATAATTTAGAGATCTTGTATTTATGGTATTAGCAACAGAAGAGGATAAAGGGCCAGGGAGGATGAATCTGAACTTTGTAACTGCCTAATCCTATATACCAACATGAACATTAGCTATTTCTTCTCCTTAAATCAACCCAACCATGAGAAATTCAGGTCATTGCAAATTGGTTTAATTTCTATGTTCTTATAGATTATGAGAGAGAGGGAAGTTGATTGTTTTTGGTTGAAAATGGTGAGAAATGAACTGCAGGCCAAATAGATGTTGTACAAATGGAAATTGGATTAGAGAGAAAAATATGGTATATTCAAAAGGTTTATGCTGGGTTTCTATAGAAAACATGTTTTCCTCCTTTCACATGTTGAATGGTATTCACAGAAAACAACTTAATTATTGATAAATAGCTCTAGGAAAGAATGTTGTGAGTCATATGAATCATTTGTCTATTTATAAATTATAGAGGTTATGAAATGCAAAAACCTGCCGTAACACAATTTTTAAATCTACAGTTGAAACATATCATGCAAGCAGCACAAAACATAAATTACACCAAATTTGTGTTAATATTCATGTCATATATAGGGAACTGATAATGCCATAATTACAATTATTTTGATAAGAGACCTACTATATGTGAGTTAGACAGTAATCAGTAATCAGTAATCTAATAAGTGAGATTGTCAATAGAATGAGGTAGTTGCTGAATTTTCAAATGTATTTGATATTTTTAAAATTTGCATTCCTTAATATTTGGTGTTCTAATTGTTTTAAGAAAACGAAGGTTCTCTTTTTAAAAAAAATGAAATGTTTATGTGAAAAAAGTACCACTTTCAGAAATACTTTGAATTTCACCACAATTTAGAAATTTCATTAAAGTAGGAACTATAATGTATATGTTAAGAATCAACTAAGACATCATATCTTTAAAATGTTATTAATGTGTCAATCCTACTAATAAGCTAATTATTAACTTATTTTTATGTTTTTAGTTACTCTTCTCTTTCAAATTATAGAGCAGAGAATCATTAACAATTGTTTATTAACAATTATAATCTCTATTCCTCTTTCTTCTTTTCCCCTCCCTTCTCTCAAAGCTATGTGTATGTATAAATTGATAGTCTTTGAATGGGATTTTTGAAAATTTAGAATTTAACTGTATAGAATGGCTTATCCAGTAAGAAACTGGGGGAAAATAACTTGCTATTTCCATATCATTTTTACCCCTTTTGTGATACAGATAAGTCAAAAGACACATCACAGAGGAAAGTCAATGCAAATGCAATCTGGCCTTCTTACTATTAAGAATGGATTCTGCAATTACATTTAAAATGATTGCTAGAGACCTTAAATCATGGTTTTATATGGTCTGTAAGAGGAAATAGATAATTCAATTTGAAACCTTGTTTAGAAATCAGATCTATAGATGTCTTTTCTTTTCTTTTTTAAGCATAATGAATGTAGTATATATGATCATATTCAAAGACAGTCTATATAACTTTGAATTAATCATTTCAACATATGATTGGGCATTTGGGAAAATAGCATACACAAATTACAGTTGTCCTTACTTCTCGTACTTACTAATTGTGTGTCTGTACCATGTTTCTCATTTAGCATTGCCAAACTGATGCCTGAGAAGAGATGAACAACAAACGAGATTCCAAAATGTCTTGAACAGCACATATTGCACAGATTTTTTTTTAAAGAGAAACAACAATAAATTTACTTTTAATGAATTTTTGGTGGCTGTTTACTAATTTTGTTTACGACATCAGCCGTCTTCATGTTTTAATGAGTTATTATTAAATTTATCATTATCATATTTATCAAATCTATGATGCTTTTTTAATCTTGATTTTAAGGTTTGGGGGAGATTGAGTTAATGATCAAAAATGTAGAAGTAGTTTCACTTTCGCTTTTATCAGTACTCTTTCATGATAGAAAATGAAAATGCTCTGATTACTAGCATTTTTAGGAATTGGCCTAAATTTTTCCATTGTTGGAAATCATATTACCAAAATTTTGTTGTTGAGTATATTGTTGAAAACTAACATCCAACTTTCCTTAGGTAACACTTTGGCAAAAAGGGAAATAGAGACACTGGGTAAGTGGGAGCCTGAGTTTACAGTGATGTAAGTTTAAAAAAAAAAGATGTGTAGAGCAGGGATTTCTTAATACTTTGAGAGTCATCTAACCCTTAACAATCTTGTGATACCTATGGATCATTTCTCAGAATGATGTTCAAATTTAGCATTTATATACACAAATATATAGGAAATCAATTATATAGAAATATGATTGCTAAAATATTTTTTAAAAGTTCTTAGATCACAGGTTAAGGATCCCTATTGAATGATTCATTTAGATTAGATTTGGATCCTTTCTATCATGAATTTGGGTTCAAGGGAAAGGAATCTGATATTAAAAGCAAAGAGCTAGGCAAGTATGCTACAATTATTATGCAGATCAATTAAGGAGAAGCCCAGAATGAAAAGAGCCTTTCTGGCGGAGATAATGAAGATTCTTGCCATTGGTTAAAGCCAGGGACCTGTAAGAAAGCTCTAACAATCAAATATGAATATTGAATCAAGCGATGGATATCTGGGGCTGAGAAAAGGTAGACCAGCAGTACCATAAAGGATGTTAACCAAAAAAAGGGAGATTCCCTTGACCACAAGGCTTTCTAGAGTCTTGTGGAGGAAGGACACAAACCCTTTTGATCACTCTTTCTAAGAATTGAGGAGTTTGCCAAATGTTTTGAGCATATTTCCAAGCACTAGGGGAAGAAAACCCTATTCTGCTCTTGTGGAAGAATGGAGTTTACAACTTTGTTGTAAAAAGGCATTAAAGGAGAAGGTATGAGCCCATACATTATTCATTACCATTCTGGATTTGGGACAGAAATAACATTTAACTGTCTCCATCTTCCAAGTTCTAGAAAGTACAGAATTGCTGGATGATTAAAAATAAATGTGAAAATAAAAAAAGTAACGGTCTAATAAAGAATATAATGGAACTGAGTTGTGGTCCTATGAAAAGTGCTTGCCCCCTCTATGGCAGAGAAATAATTTCTTCCCAGTCCTCTCCAAGTAAAACCTCTAAATGTAATGTGGAAAGTAGGTATTAACATAATAATGTTTAATTTTTTGTTTCTCAAAACCTCAGAAGTTATAGTTATTTATGACTTAGACCTAACTGCAGGGCATGTGGGCTTAACATGACAAGCTCCTCAGTGCTAAGTGGCATTACATAGAAGGCAGCAGTGATTTAAAGAATGTAGTTAAAGTAAGTAGGTAGTAAACCATGTGCCTCTTTAAATGAAATACCAAATGCAGTACTATGTAATTGTAAAGGATGAAGTTAGAGTGAGATTTGTTTTAACATAATCTTATATGCCTTATAGTTTGTCAGTAGTAGTATCTTCTATGTATCTTCAATGATAGATTTTCTTGAAGTAATTCTTTTACTTGTAAATACAAAATAGGCTTATTTTATGTTTCCTTTAATTTGAATTGATATAGGACTTCCTGTTTTTAATATCTCGAAATGTATCAAACTGACCAGTTAGCAAAGACAAGTCCATGGGAGACAATAACATTCTCCTAGTAGTCTATTTTCCTTGTTAATAGTTTTCAATAGACAACCTCTGACATCTTCAGTCTTGTAGCTGACTGCAATGCAAGCCAAAGGAGACACAAAGCATGACAGCTGAGCCTTCCTAAGATCTTTTCTGACATTCCTTAATGTTTTTTAACATTTCTTTTCCATAGACCTGAAGCATGAATATAGAATGCCGGTGTCAAGGATGACACCTTCTTTATAGTCTCTGTAAAGCAAACCTTTTTGTAAAAGGAATTTTTGACAGTTCTCTGATTCTAAGTCAATTTCAATTCTAGACCGTATGGAAAATGGGAACTTTTTTCAGTAAATGACATGAAAATTGAAGGCTAGTGACTATTCCCTCTCTCTCTAACAAAATAAAGTAAATAAATGCTATCACATCACCAAAAGAGCTACTAGATGAAAGGCTCTGTTAATGACAATCATCACAACATACACAAGAAACATTCTTCTCTGTATTTTTTATTTGTTTGAAGTATTGGTTTTGCTCCTAAATGTATTTTTCCACAAATTCTTTCAATTCAAACATTCAATTCAATTTCATGCCATTTTGCAATTCTCAAACATTCATGCTATCCTTGATATAGCCAATAGAGAGCTGTCCATGGAGCAAGAAAGACCTCAATTAAGTTCTTCCTTAGATAGTCTGTCTTTGTGATTTATGGCAAACCAGTTAATTTCTCAGTGCACCAAGTGACTCTCAGAGCCTATGACATGCAGTGGATACCCATCTCCATTGGTGGATAGGTTCCTCACTAGAGAAACTCTCTAAATCAATAAAATCAGAAGTTCAGTTCATATATCCAATTGCTTATTTCTCCTAGAATATCATAATCTTAGCTTGTTTAAATTTGACAGACCCATAAAAACGTGCCAAATCATAAGCAAAGATTTTTATCAATCATTGTATTGTCTCTTGTAGAAAGCAAAACTTGAACTGATAAGCAATAGATTCTGAAGAAAAACCTGATTTGTAACATAAACAAAAGTAAACAACCTAAGGTCTTTTAATATGCAATTTCACAGTTGACTTGACTTTACTCACAGTAGAATTTTTTTTTAATTGACATCTATTTGTAATTTGAAAGGGCCCCACCCACAGTGATTGATACTCCTGCTTAGAACTAGGATTCTAGAAGACTGAAGAATGATCAGTTTTAAATTCATTACTCCTAATGTTTGTTCTTTGACTTGGGTCTGAATATACATATTGCCACTCATTTTGCTCTTATGTTAAAATTCTCCTTATCCTTAGTCTACATTATTTAAATATGTGCGAAAGAAAGATACACAATCCTTAACTTTCTATATACTGAAAGTTCTAGGCTGGACAATTTGGTAGGATTTGGGTGGTATAAGTAGGCAAATGTCCTTTAAATGTTTATTGACTAAATAAATTTGGAAGTCAGTCTATATTGTTGTATACTTCAGAGGTTTGATCCTTAAGACTGTAAGCTAGAGCTTTCTTACATGATTGAAGGTTTTCTTAAGAATTACTTTGGGGAGAATAGAGACCTCTAATGGTCATCATTAAAGTATACTGGCAACCTCTACAGATGAAAACATCTGTCCTTGGGCCATCTTCTCCATGTCATCTAACTCCTGAATATTTAAGGCTTTCTTTTTTTCTATTTACATAAGGACAAAACTACTTGATAGTCAACAGAGTGGTAGAAACTTCACATTAAATATCTTCTAGTATTGACTTCAGTATCCAGGACATATATATATTTTATATATATATGAGAGATCAAATGAAAATAAATGCATTCTTTATTTTTTCGTTTTTTTAATTTTTAATTTTTTTTTGTTTTTTTAGTTTTTGCAAGGCAATGGGCTTAAGTGGCTTGCCCGAGGCCACACAGCTAGGTAATTATTAAGTGTCTGAGGTCGGATTTGAACTCAGGTCCTCCTGACTCCAGGGCCGGTGCTCTGTCCACTGCGCCACCTAGCTGCCCCCAATGCATTCCTTTTTAAATGTATGTTCAGGAATTCTATCTCTGAGGAAAATTGCTACTTAATTTTATTGCCCGTTTCTTGTCTGAGGACTCAGCAACTTTTTGAGTCTACCTTAAGTATTCACACGAAATATCATAACCTTGAAGATTATCTAATTCAACTCCCTCACTTTATAAATGAAGACACTAAAGCCAAAAAAGATCCATGAATTGCCCAAGTTTACACTTAAAGGACATATTTGAATATTTTTCTGTGTTAATTTTTCCAATTGATGGCTTGGGGATTTGTACAGCCACTTCCTTCCCACCTGCATTTTTTAATTGCAAGAAAATGGTTTGCCAGATATTTTGTCCACTTTCATAAGACATACTGCTGAGTATTTATTCATTCATTTACTTATTCATTCATTCATCCATCCATTCATTTGATTTTTGTAAGGCAAGGGGGTTAAGTGACTTACCCAAGGCCATACAGCTAAGTAATTATTAAGTGTCTGAGGTCAGATTTGAACTCAGGTCCTCCTGACTCCAGTGCTGGTGCTCTATCCATTACACCACCTACCCATTCTAAGTATTTATTTTCTGGGCTATTCCTTTTTAATGGAATCATCAAATAGACTAGATTGCTATTGGAGACAAATAAGTTAAACTGAGGTTGTTAGTTATAGGAACTGAGAAGACCTTGTAACTCCCATTGCCCTTTGTTGTACCTCCCCATTGCCAGGCTGTAACATCTATCTTGCTCACTTTTTAAAAGTTGATACTTCTCAATTTAGAAGTTTTGATTCCTGATCCTTTATCAGTTTTTACAATTTTTCCCTTCCTTCCACAAAGCTGTTTCTTTAGGGTCCATGAAACCCTTTATTCTTACTAAAATAAAAATGCCTTTTACTCTATCTACTCAATAATTTAAGTCATATTTTTGACAGTTGTCTCATATCTTAAAGAAAACTGATTTCATTTTAATTTGTTTTTGTTATTTTGGATATTGTGTTTCCCTATGTTTTCTAGGTCATATGCATGGATGCTTTGTCTTGCTCCATTTCTGGACTAGGTCAATTGCCCCTCCTAAGGCAACCTAGTGGTCTTCTCTTTCTGGGGTCCACTACCATGATAAAGCCAGGAGCTTTATCTCTAGTGCAATTCAGAACTCCCAGACTCAACTAATTCACCTTCCCCATTCCATGTCTACTTTCACTTTCCTTAAAAAGTAGCAGAGAATCAGATAGCACCACACCTCGTTTCCTTATTTTTCTAAGTGAATACCTTTTTTCTTTTCTGTCTTTTTCACAGTGTGCCTGTTTCATGTCCTTTCCTGCATAATACCTAACATGGAGTAGGAATATGATAAACCCTTGTTGATTTATTATTATCCTCATTTACAGATTCAAAAATTTTTTATGCTCTACAACTGTTCCCGTGAAATAAAATTACCCAATGTCTTTAGCATCTAAACCATTCCTGGCATCATTCCATCACTTACTTTGAGTAGGTTTTATAAAACTTCACCACCCCTACAATTTGGAACCTAAATAGATCTATATTTCCTCCTTTTACCTCTCTGAAGTACTCTAACTATATTATCTTCAGGAGATAATTTTAGATTTAATTCTGGAATTACTAGAATGTTCTTATCATAGATGGTTGTATCCATTGTTTAAGAAACATGGGAGTATGTGTTTGACTTAAAGCAGCCCCTTTTCTTTCTGTTAGTTGAATATTTGCATATAGTGAGATTTGTTCTAACCACATCATCAGAAAAAAGATTGATCTGGGTTCAGTTCTGGAATTCTTCGAATTTTCCAGCAATTCCCTTTTGGGAATTTGGAATTCCCTTCTCATATTAGCTTTACTATTTAGAACACAAGCAGTTTTCAATGATTGAGTGAATTTTCTTTCAACAGGCTTTTCATAAATCCTTATTATGTTTTGCAAAGCATTGTACTGAGCACAATGATGGACAAAACTTTGACCCCCTTTCTAAAGAAACTTGAATACTAATGTGGAAGACCACATACAGATAGCCCCATAATCAATACCAACAAATTATTAACACAGTATCCAAATCTCTACATAGAAGTTAGGTACATGCAGTTAGGTAGATGCAGTGCATATATACACACACACACACACACACACACACACACACACACATGCACACTTGCATAGTGTAAATTGAAAGTAGTCTTAGAGAGAAGGGTTAAGGATGGTTAAGAAAACCAGGAAATGCCTCCTGCAGAAGGTGGGGTTTCAGTTGAAAAGTAGGTTTTTACCTAAGAGGAAACCAGGTACATTTGCAGTGATAAAAGTGAGCAGAGAAAAAGAAAGCATTCCAAACATAGTGGACACACTGTGAGAATGAATAGAATTAGGGAAATAGAAAAGTCAAATAGAGAATTGTATATTTGATGTTAGTGGTAATAGAGAGCTGTTGGTGTTTATTGGGGGGGAGTAGATAGTATGGTCAGACCTTTGCTTTAGCAAAATCATTTTATCTGAGAAAAGAGGAGTGTGTGTGCTTAATTTAATCCACTGATTTTGGTGTTGATTTTTGGGCCATTGTACCAAAGTGAGGTTTTGACCCACTATTATAGGTACAAAAATGAGAAGAGAAAACCGATCCTGTGTTATTTGTGGAATGTAGGAGCAGAACCTCAGCACAAAATGACACAGTGGTATGGTGTGTGTTAAAGTCATTTAAGCAGAGCTCTCTGCCCATCAGAGAGTTGTCCCTGCAGTGCCAGCTTAAGGGTGAATGCCCTCCAATAGGCTTTATTTGACTGGTAGGCAGCATTCTTTCATGACACTCAGGTAAGTATATTTGCAAAGTAGCAGTAAAACCTCCTGATGAGCAATAATATTTCAGCACTTAATGATGAGTATAACATTAAAGATTAGCTTTTATAACTCCTCTGCAAATTTGCTCACACAAGCTATAGGTACAGAGAGCCAGAGAATGCTTTGGCTTATGAAGTGAACCTTGATGAAGTGCATTCCCTAGATAGGTGCTTCTGGCAGCAAGGCAGTTACCTGATGCAGGGGTGACTTTTGTGAGCTTCTTGTCCATGATTGCTTCTCAAGGGAGCCACTTCATTCTCTTAACATAAGCCTCTCCGTGCTCCCATATTGCCCTGTCAACTGCAGTGCTCGGCAGCCTTGAAAATAAGCACCATAAATATACCAGTCCCCATAAAATTTTTACCAGTCTTACACACAAGTCACATGGGCAATGAAATAAATGCAGTTGCCACTTTATTACTCATTTGAACCAAAATAAAACCCCAAAACTTATTTCAAACTGTAGGCCAGAAGTTGTTTCTAGGGTTTATAAGTAGGTTGGATAATTTTTTTAGGTATTGCTGACTGATAACACCCTTACTTTAAAAAAAAAAAGTTGATGCAATGATTGTTCCAAGAGCCAGTCCTTGTTTGCAAATATCATAAAATATTATGTAATAGCTTCAGTTTTATTTTGTTTTTGAGGGTTTTTATTTGCAAGACAATGGGATTAAGTGACTTGCCCAAGGTCACACAGCTAGGTAATTATTAAGTGTCACATTTGAACTCAGGTTCTCCTGACTTTAGGGCTGCTGCTCTATCCATTGGGCAAACCAGCTGACCCCTAGCTCCAGTTTTCAAAAAGCAAACTTTTCCCCCTTTCTTTGAAAACAAATTGTGCAGCAAGGAAAGCTTCATAATTTTGGATATTTATTACAAATGCCAAATATTCATGGTATGAGTGATTCATGTATGATATTTTAATACATATATTTTCATATATGTAATTAACAAAGCATAATATTTGAATATTTAGTGTAGAATTAATAAAATATATTAATATATAACATGCACATTTTAATTATAGATTTTCATATTTTGCTAATAATTAGAGATCATTAGATTGCATTTTCTTTGAGAGCAGGGACTGTCTTTTGACTCTTCATTACTTGACGTAGATCAGAAACTTCAGCAGAAAGTCAAGTTTTGAGCTGGCTATTACCAGAACAAACTATAATGCCAAACTCTCTGATTCTTGGTTTTGCCCTACCTCCTTCATCTGGTTCCTTCTCTAGGCTTTAAGATCATTGTTTACCTTTGGTGGTAAAATTTTTGACCAAACATTGTATTAGTTCCTATTTCTTTTGTTGATTCTAGTACACAATGTTGTGTAGTTTTTAGGACAGAGATAGAAATGATGAGTTTTGATTTGTTATTCTTAGCTAGCTCTTCCATTCCAGTTTCCTATTTGCACAACATCAAAAGTCCCTGAGTCAAATGAAACTTTTGTTTGGTCTAAATATCAAGTTTTAAATTATCTTTCTTCAAAGCGTCTTATAAAGCAGCAAACCTATTTATTACTTTGCTATTTGTTTCCCAAGGCCTACATGATATAAATCTATATGGTTGTTATTAGTTATGTAGTTTCTTTAAAATGATTAGCTGTGGTTTGGAGAATTCTAAGCTTGAATATATTCAGGCACTATTATTTACCTTTTCTAATGCAAATATGCATTAGTTTAAAAATTGGCGAAATTGGGGGTGAATCAAATCTCTATTTCTTAAACATGAAATTTATTTTTTAAATAAATAAGCATTTATTTTTTCTTTTTCCTATCTCCCATTGGGGGAAAAAAAGCCAAGCAATGCAAATTCCAACAATGTTGGTATTCAAAACTATGTGTTTTATTCTACATATTTAGACTATTGCCTCTCTTTCAGGAATGGGTAGCATTCTTCATCGTGTCTTTTGGAATCATCATTGGTCACGGTTCTTCAGTCTTTCAAAGTTTCTTCTTTTTACAGTATTGTTGTAGTATAAAGTGTTCTGGTTTTGTTCAGTTTACTCTTCTTCAATTGGTACATCTCTCTCCAGGTTTCCCTAAAATTGTCCTTTTCATTATTTCTTATGGCATAGTAGTGCCATTAAATGTACATACCACAATTTCGTCATTCATCACTTCCTTAGTCTCTAGTTGTTTGCCACCACTAATAGAGCAACTATACCTATGCTTGCATATGCTTTGTTTGTGTGTGTGTGTGTGTGTGTGTGTGAGTTCTAGCACAAATAGGTCCATTGCCTTTTTTATTTAACCTCTTTGGGGTATAAAGCCTATCCTTTTAATTTTTTTTAATTTTTTTATTTTTATTAAAGGTATTATTTGAGTTTTACAGTTTTTTTTACAGTTTTCCCCCTATCCTTTTAACAACAATATTCTTTTAGTGATGACTGTAAGTCTTGAAATATCAAAATCCTGGAAGGATTAACATTATAGTTATCTGATGCCCACTGGTTGGGCACATGGGAACCATGAATAGGCAGTACAAGTTACTAATTAGGAATTGTATAAGAGAAGTGGCCTTCAGATTCCCACCCCAGAACAGTGGACTCCGATAAGTTTTCACTTTATCTGCTCTGAAACCAAATCACCATGCCACTTCACTGCCAGCTCCAAATACTACTTGTGGAAAGTCATAGAGGAGAGGTTCAGATAAAAGGAGTGATCTATACTCTTGGAGATAATACCTACATTAACAATGATAGATCAGCTAGATGGTACTGTCGAAAGAGCACTGGACCTTAAGTCAGGAAGATCTGAGTTCAAAGTTAGCCTCAGACCCTGAGTAAATCACTTAACCTTTCTTGGTCTCAGTTTCTTCTTCTGAAAATGATAATAATAGTAGCACCAGTATCCCAAGGTTGATATGAGTATCAATTGAGATAATGATTGCAAAGTGCTCAGCATAGTGCTTGGCTCAGTGTTATCAATATTAGCTATTGTTATTAGATATTATTACATTCATGGATTTAATGTCCTTTTAGACTATTGACAGAAATAACCTTTTGTTATTTGGCATGTAAAAAATTGTCATAATTTCAGCTCATCACCCTCTCCTGAAGCTTTTTATATCATAGTATTGCTTATCAACTTAAGTTAATATCATTATCCATCTAAGATACTTTTTGAGGTCATTGCTGAACTGAGGAGTTATTTGTACTGTAGATGACATTTTAACATTTAAATGAATTACCTGGAAGGTAGAAGGTAATGGAAGAATATAGCCTGTTTAAAGGGAGTTCTTCTGTACATTGAATGGTAAATGTACAATGGTCTAGTAATATTTTCAATTCACAAATAAAATTGGCTAGTTACTTGCTATATTCAAAATAGAAATTAACTTCATTCTTTAAAAAGATTTTAAACAGGACTTCTCATTTTAGTGTGTTTAATAATTATATATCTCAGACCCAAAAATGGTTTATGGAAGACTTTTATTGAAAGGTCATAGATTCATTATTTTGTCCTTACATAGCCATCTTTTTTTTTTTTTGGCCCTTCCTGGAATGTATTCCTTTAGTTTGCCCAGTGTATAGACATTACTAGATCAGAACTTAATTTTAGGTCTCCTATCTTATCACTCAAAATATGCCTGTAGTTCATTTCTAATAATGCCCCTTCTGACTTTTTTCCTTTGGAAATGTCCTCCATGGTTCTGAATGGATGATGCATATTCAGCTGATAGAAAAGCAAACATAATTAGAGAGAAGGACCTTATTAGCTGCAAAATGAGACTAGAAAGGGTATAAAACACCTCTCCATCTACCGACTGGAAAAGGACCCAAATAGCACCAGAAACAATGAGGAGAAAATGAAAATCATCTTCAACTCTTGGGGTTTTATTTTGCTATTGTTTCCAATGCTTTTAGTCCATTTTAGCTCATCTGTCAGCATTGGCTCAAATGGATAGAATCACTTTTTAGTTGTTTAATTTCACTTGGCTAATTTAGCTGTTGCCCTTGTCTTTAGCATTTGTTCCACTGACTATGAACTAACTATGTACAATTTTGAATATACGATTGTCTTCTTGATATTTGAAAAACCTTCTTACTGCTTGAGTCCATTGAAAGACTAGAGGTAGAAAGCATACTATTAAGAAGGATGAGGGGCAGCTAGGTGATGCAGTGGGTAAAGCACCAGCCCTGGAGTCAGGAGTACCTGGGTTCAAATCTGGTCTCAGACACTTAATAATTACCTGGCTGTGTGGCCTTGGGCAAGCCACTTAACCCCATTGCCTTGCAAAAACCTAAAAAAAAAAAAGATTACTTATCAGTCCTTTCAGAATAGAAATGAATAGGAAAAACAGCATGTGAACTTAATGCATAGTACTTCTAACTCACCTTTGGGAATAGAGCTTAAAAGCTTTATATACCATCTTCACATATCCAGTTAAATGGCACAGATCCTCTGCTTGTTCAGGAGATTGGAGCAGAATATATGAGAGATGTCTATTTGTCATTGTCAGAGCTCTATGACTTCCTCATGTAGCCAAATTATTCAAGGCTCACTAATGGCAATCAAGATTAAGGTTTGACAGGTCAAGGTCGGTCTTCACACTGACCACTTTCTGCGAGGAACTCTTGCAGCTTTGGAACTTAAAATCATCAATTGGATGGGAACTAGCCACCCAGTCCTTCTCCCCTATTTTGTGGAATCAGAGGAGTTAAGTACATTCACATGGGCAGTAAGGGTTAAGACAGAATTTAAAGCCCATTCCTTAGATTCCAGATTTATAGTTTTTCCTACTATATTACATTACTTAATGAAATGTATTCATTTGATGAGAAAATTGCTAATCCTATTATTGAGAAGATCTAGAATCTAGATGAAGATACTCTGTAGAACTCTTACTAGAAATGATAGTGCAGAATGGTTGTCTTGGCATTGGAGGAAGGATAACTTGATGGAGATTCACATTGCCCCTAATTTTGATATTGGATTGTTAACATTATTGGATCCTTTTTCATACACTTCTCTTTCATTTTGTTTTGTAAGGTAATGGAGTTAAGTGACTTGCCCAAAGTCTGAGGTCAGATTTGAACTCATGTCCTCCTGATTCCAGGGCTGGTGCTCTATCTATTGTGCCACCTCACTGCCACTCATACACTTTATTTTTCAAATCACATTCCCAGGTCTTCATTTTTTTTCTGGTTTGAGCAGGTAGAAAACTGATTAAGTCAGCATAGACCAGGCTTATGAAATACTACCTTATGAAATACTAACTTTGTTTTTTTTCCTACAGTAGGTAATGACAATAACTAAACATAGTAATAGCTGGAAACAGTCTCCCCTTTCACTTAGAAGAACAACCTACCTTTTCATTGTGAAATGGAAAAGATCCATATTAGGTTGGATTATAATTATGTGACTCAATGAATTGAATATCTCCTCCTCCAAGTGGTTTATTTGAATACAATTAGATAACATCTTCCTTATTTTGGAATCCATCCATGACTGATGTTCCTTGCTTTTCAGAACCCTATCTTTTTTAAGAATTAGATCAGAAGCTTCCTCTTCCTCAAATCCTACTCCATTCTCCCATTTTTTATATTCCTACTTGTAATGATTTATTATATATATAATGTATATATATATATGTATATACACATATTGCATCATCCCTTAATCCCATAGAATTTAAGTTCCTAGAGAACAGAGTTAGTTTTTGGATTGCCAGCCAATCTAGTAGCACAATGCCTCAAATAGTAAGAGTACTGGAACAAAAAAGCAATGCTTAAAAGGATCTTAGTAAGCTCAGTTTTTTCATTCTTACAGATATGACAAGTAATAAATATTTGTGGCATTGGGTTGAATATGGACAAGAACATGCTTTTCATTAATGACCTTGAAAAAAGTATCTTATGGCTCAGCTCCCTACTATGCCATACCACCAGTAGACTTTCCTAAGGCTTCAAAGTCTGTCTCAGCACTCTTATCTGCCTTGAATCTTTCCATGACGAAGCTGAGTAGGCAGATGCTTTCTCCATCTATCATAGAAGGCAATATAGATGGGCATGGCACAGATTGGAGGATGGAAATCAATATGTTTGTCACTGATTCATCATGTTTCTATGATCTTGCCTTGATGACCTGAAAATCTTGAATTCTCTCTCCTTTTACCCTTCACTTAAAGAACCAAAAACTTCCTTCCTTTGCTCTGTTTGACTTAATTCATATCTGAACCTAGAATATTTCTTTAGATGCTTTGGATGCTTTGTTTCATTGTGTCTTTGTAGGTCATTTGGTAAATTCCATTTACTTATTGTTCACAGAGCAGATAATACTATACTAGAGAGACAAAAATGGAAATGGAAAAGGGATCTAAGAAACAAAGCTATTCCTAATTTCAAATAATCTCCAGTTTTATTGAAAGTATATACCCATGTCTATATTTAAAAATATTCAGTAAAGTAATATAAGTGAATGCAAATTGATGTAATGTAAATAAGGACACGAACATTTTATGAACCAGGAATAGATTTGTCAGCACTCTCCCTTAAACTGAGGCTCCCTGAATTATTGCATTTGGAAAGTGCTTTGAGTTCCAAGGATAAAAGTTGCATGTTGTTTATATCTTTCTTGACTGAAATATAAAAACACCTTGAAGCAACTGGGGTTAGTAAGTTTGGACATTGGTTCAAATTGCAACCAGGGGAAAGGGACACAATTGTATTCACCAAAAGAAACCCTAACCGGTGGGGCTCAGACCATTAATAGTAGCTTAAATTTTATCTGCAGTTTCCAGCTGAGTTTGTTTGGTGTTTACTTTTTACATCTATTTGTTTTAAGCAAACTCCCTCTTTCTTTTGTGCTTCTGAGTTTCCTGGGGTTGCAGGGACCACACAAGAAGCACAGGTCAGGAGCGCCAGTTTGTAGAAGATGGTGTTAGAAGCCTGTCTGGGAGGAGTTCAAGGCAAGCACTCAAAAAAAAAAAAGGATGCATGTATTAGACACACTTAGTGAATTATTGAAAGTCCATTAAGGAGAAACATGGAGAGATGACATGTGTGGGCTCTAATGTTCCTTTTCTTTTACTGAGCTATGTTAATAGGAGAGAATACAATAGGGTTACTCCATCCTGACCCTTTGCTTTTGTTTCTTTCTTAGTATCGCAGGGGTAACAATTTCATGGCTAGCTACCATTGTGAAAAGAACATTATTCATTACAATAATTTCTCATAAAGAATGAACCAACATGCTTTCTTTTTTAGAAAAAAGGGTCATTGCACTGTTATTTTCTATGCTCTATCATCTCTGATATATTTAGATCAGCAGGACCCAAAAGTGCCAAAAATGCAACTTGCTCCTAAATCTTCTATTTGACCACAAGTAACCTTGAACTTTAAGAAGGATGTTGTGGTCCAGACATTTTGCAGGTATCAGATACAAGTTCCACAGACTGGAGCTGGTTATCCCTATAGGCTATATCTACTCATTAACATGAAGCAAACCTGCTGTACCTTCCCCATTATGGGATGACCTCTGAGCCTATGATCCTTTGCTATTGTAGTCCTCAGGGGAAAGTTAGGGCATGGGGGGTGTCTGAAAGTAAAAATTGAATATGCAAATCAATTTTAATGAAATGAATGAAAATGAAAAATGAAATAATATTACAAAGCGCTTAATTTACTCTTCAGAGGGATTTCTTTAGGAAACATGAATCAGCAAAGATCATTTTCTAGAATCAACAGAAAAAAGTGCTGACAGACAAGCTAACTTTTTAAGATAATGAGATCTTTAGGGAAGTTTTAATTTTTTAAAATTTTAGGAGAAATACTGAGAAGTACATGTTTTATTTCCCAGTGACTATGTCATATCCTTTTTGATTCTCCAAAG